>NW_017275704.1:421045-425733 GCF_001594065.2 Cyphomyrmex costatus
TACCTGTATGTCTGTGACATATAAACTTTCAATGTCTCGAAAAAAAATACAATGTCTACGAGATACAAGTAGACTAACACAAACAATATCATTGTCCTTGCCCCTGCCACAGGTGTACTAAACAAATAAAAGTTAAAAATAAAAAATATATATATATATATGGTATATATTGCACTGAGCTCAATATATACTGGAGAGAGCCATCAGCATGAAAACGGTGGTGGGAGGCAGCCCGACTGTGCGAGAAGCGAGAGTGACGGCCATGCCCGATGGGTATCTTTGTCTCACTTTAATGGTATTACCGTCGCTAATTAGCCTCAGTTATGCCTGCGAGATGTTGCAAGATATTGCCAGATTCGTTCTGTGTTAATAAAGAATAAAAAGATGGTACATCGTTGCCTAATAAATAACTGCAAAAGTATTTTAGTGAAAGGCGATATTTAACTAAAATATGAAAAGAACGAGTTTAACTAAACTATGGAAAAAGTGAATTTGTACGATCAAGGCATAAATTACCCAAATACTTTTGCAATTATTTATTAGGCAATGATGTACTATTTTATTTTTAATTTTTTTAACAAACACAGGACGAATCTGGCAATGTATTGCAACATCTCACAGGCACAACTGAGGCTAATGTTTTTAGCGACGGTAATACCACTAAAGTGAGGCAAAGATACCCATCGGACATGTCACTCTCGCACAGTCGGGCTGCCTCCCACCATCGTTTTCATGCTGATGGCTCTCTCCAGTATGTATCGAGCTCAGTAATATATTGTAAGGTATAAAGTTCCTGCTGTCGGGCTATGTGGCTCTGCAGCGAGACGGTTGCGTGCTAATACAAACAACTACAAAGCCTCAGTTCAAATCCTGATACCGGTTGATTGACTGATACTTTTTTTCGGCTCAGCTCTATATAATATATATATATAGATATTATATGTATACATATGTGCGTAGTATGTATTATATATATTTATATATGTACATGTATATACACTAGGCAACAAAATTAACGCAACACCTGTTTCACTCTGCAAAAATAGGCAAACTTTAAGATAGAATAACTTTGTCAAAAATCATCGTATCGACATGTTTAAAAAAGCATTTTACAGCTTGAAAACTCTACTTTTCAGATCGCTACTTGAAAAAGTGGTCTCTCACGGAGATTTTATTAAGTTACACAAACATAAATGAAGATATATCAGATCTCAAAATTTTTTACGAAATTTGCCGAGTTCCACGGGGCGGACTAAATATTTATGCGCAAATGCGATTTACATCACTCGAAAGAGCAAATCTTTACCTTTAATTTGCTTTTTTACGAAGCTCCGTACGATTTTTTTTCACCGAGTTATTCAACGTTGAAGCAAAAATGACCCTTTTGCTACTACATTGAATAACTCGGTGAAAAAAAATCGTACGGAGCTTCGTAAAAAAGCAAATTAAAGGTAAAGGTTCGCTCTTTTGTATGATGTAAATCGCATTTGTGCACAATGTTTATTTCGTGCGTTGGAACTTTTTAAATTCCGTAAAAAATTTTTAGGTTTGACGCATTTTTATTTATGTTTGTGTAACTTCACGAAATATCAGTAAGAAGACCGTTTTTTGAAGTACCAATCTGAAAAGTAGAGGTTTCAAACTGTAAAATGCTTTTTTAAACATCTCGATACAATGATTTTTGACGAAGTTATTCTATCTTGAAGTTTGCCTATTTTTGCAGAGTAAAACAGGTGTCGTGTTAATTTTGTTGTCCAGTGTATATACAGTTGTAAAACTTATTTAAAAAAAAGTTTTTAGAGTGTTCTACATTTAAAATAATTAAAATATAATAGATAAGCATTAAAATTGTATCATACATAGCATTGATAGAAACATTCAAAATATAATGTGCTGTTCCATGTATTCAGAATGTTATTTTACAACAAGATTACAATATAATTTATCATAATTTCTCTTATCAGACAAACAAAAGTTCAATAATTTTATGTGTGTTTATTTAATATTGTAAACAATTTTATGTCACATCAACTATGTAAGATATACTCTAATTGAGATACACATTGTATAATTTCTATAAACAGCAACGTCCTTAAAATTTTTTTCTAATGTCTAATACTATATCTTCAAATTAAGGATCACAGAAAAATGGCATAGAACATATCAAATAGATCTATTTATTTAGCCATTTAATGATGAATCACAAAATAAGATCTATCTATTCGGTCGGTGAAGTGCTGAAGAAACGTATTAAATATTATAATAGTAAATTAATTAAAGAATCGGTTGAGATAATTACAAAATTCCAATGTACTATTAAATAGACATGCTCACTTAAAAGTAGTGTAAACGCTATTCAACTTTACATCAGATATCACTTACAGAACGATTATGTTCCTCGAGGACGAAACGTGTTTTGGAATTCTTGTTCAATCGTTCCAACGCAAAATCCATACTGCGAGAAGACGGCGAAAGACTTAGAATACAAATACAGCTATCCTGTTGCTTTCCCTTTCTTCTCTGTCAAGCGCGGCATTTACACAACCCCGCGATAAGCATAAAACTTAACCTTACAAACAAGAATGCACGAAATTCGACGCTTATTTCACGATTTATTTTCTTCTTCTCTCAACAATTCAACCAATTCGACGTGGAACGAGAAGGCATTCTTGATATCCCACAATGCATAAGTCATAACACAGAATAGAAACATTACTATCTCTCTTTGTTTACACTTGTCAGCCGCTAACCATAATCAATCTTCGAAATCTCATCGCCGCCGTCCCAGCGTCTCACGCCCTCAACAGTCATCGCCTTGGGCAGTTTGGGCGTTGGGCACATTCGATTCAAGTTGACAAAGCGGCTAGCCTGCTCGCCGTGCAAATGAACATAATTGGTTATTACTTATAGATCCAACCAATCATATTTAATCGCTTGGCAAGCGACTTAAGCCGCTTTGTCGTCTTGAACTCGCCCACTGATGTCCAGTTTCGGATTGGTAGTCTAATATGTATTTTGATTGGGTATCCCTTCATAAGAGAAGCAGCCATCTTTATGACGGCGTAGATGATTACATTCAGCCATAGAGATAGTATAGAGGCCTAGAAAACAGAGATGCGACATTGCGTCGGTTGGGTTAAGTAGAGTCCTAGATATCAGAGAAGCGCAACCGGCTTAAGTCAGTATCGCAAAATTACTAAGAAAAGTATTAAAAATGGCGTCATTTGCAGACGAAATATGAAATCCACCAATCGTCTATTAGTCAGCCATTTTTAATACCACTGAATGAATGTCATGATTGGCTGACAGTCAGCTAATCAGGACGCGGAACATCGGTTGCGCTTCTCTGATATCTAGGACTCTAGGGTTAAGTAACCACCGCCATTTTAATTCAATATAAGTGCTCTTGACCAATAAGCTGATGACAGTTGATGCAAAAGGTAGAAAGATTAGATTAGGCTAGATTAAGTCCGATATTAAATATTCATACAAATAAGAATACTTACACCATAATAATAGTTTTTTATTGCATTTCGACACTATATTGTCTAAATTTTTCTCTATATATATATATATGTACATACGTTATAAAACTATAACTATTAGATGCAATAGTGAATTAAAATGGCTCTCTGATCACGTGATTTAGACAGCCAATCAAGCCATACCCTTCAATGACGCATCTTTGTTTTCTAGGTCTCTGATAGTAGTACTAGAGTACGCATTGTCGGAAATTTGAGGAGTGGGGGTAATTCTATCTAGAAAAGGACGCACTCATTTGGAACCATAGAGATAGTAGTACCAAGTAGTACTAGAGTACGCATTATCGGAAATTTGAGGAGTGGGGGTAATTCTATTTAGAAAAGTACGCACTCATTTGGAACCGTTTCGTTCTCTCTCGTTTCGCGCATGCGGATAGCCGTATACTCTGAGAGAGGGGATCGAAAGAAAGAATAAGGAATTGGAAGAGCAACCCTTGGCACTGGGAAACCTTTAACCTTATCAAAGTCAATTCTTTGTTTGATTTCAAAGAGATCAGGCTTGTCCGGTCATTCTTGGAAAGTCAAAAGTTTCTTTCCGCGAGACTTAACTAAACCATGTGAATTTGATTATCTTTATAAGAAACAATCTGGTGGTGTTGGCCAATATGCTCGCATAACTGGAATTATAGAGGTATAAGTAATAGATTTTTATCATTAATATTTATTGATATTATTCATCGAGAGCCCTTAACCTTATCAAACTCAATTCTTTGTTTGATTCTAAAGTGATCAGGCTCAATCAAGCTTGTCCGGTCATGTAATGATGAAACTTTTCTCGTTCGACTCGTTCTTTTTTTCGGTCCCATCCCTCAGGGTGCTGTCCCATGATACGAAAATTACACCGGAACGGAACAGTGAGACCAATCACAATCGCAGAAAGGAAAGTAGAGTAATGATTGCAGAGATCTGATTGGTCTTAGGCCGGAATCAGACTACGCATTGAAAATTGAGATTGAAGATTAAAAATTGAAATTTGACCAATGAGAATAAAAGAATTTTTGCTCCTATTATTTTGATTGGCCAAATTTCAATCTTTCAATCTTTAATCTCAATGTTCAATGCGTAGTCTGATTCCGGCCTTACTGTTCCGTTCCGGTGTAATTTCCGTATCATGGGACAGCACCCTCAGGGTGCAAACCCATGTAG
>NW_017275704.1:425817-426172 GCF_001594065.2 Cyphomyrmex costatus
CAAAAGTTTCTTTCCGCGAGACTTAACTAAACCATGTGAATTTGATTATCTTTATAAGAAACAATCTGGTGGTGCTGGCCAATATGCTCGCATAACTGGAATTATAGAGGTATAAGTAATAGATTTTTATCATTAATATTTATTGATATTATTCATCGAGAGCCCTTAACCTTATCAAACTCAATTCTTTGTTTGATTCTAAAGTGATCAGGCTCAATCAAGCTTGTCCGGTCATGTAATGATGAAACTTTTCTCGTTCGACTCGTTCTTTTTTTCGGTCCCATCCCTCAGGGTGCTGTCCCATGATACGAAAATTACACCGGAACGGAACAGTGAGACCAATCACAATCGCAGA
>NW_017275705.1:0-75156 GCF_001594065.2 Cyphomyrmex costatus
TTTTGGTGTCCCGAATCACGTCCCGAAGTATTGGCACCGATTTTCCGGACACCCTGTATATTTACAGTACATATTTTATAAAAGATTGTGAAAAATACCGTTTCAATGCATTTAAAGAAGAATTTGTTAAAAACGGTTGAGTTTTTAGCATTTGTTTTAAATAAAAATGAACAAGAATATTTCTGGTACATTACACTGTTCTATGTTCATCAAAGAGGAAAACAACAGATCCATAAAACATCGTTAAAAATAACGATGAAAAATGATAATACATAAATATTCTCATTTTCCAAATTTAAAAGAATGCTCAAAATATGACCAATCTTACAATTAGTAAACTTTTTTTAAATTAACGTACATTAAAATATTATCTTATCATAAATATAAATAAATATATATATATATGTATATTATTTATTTATTATATTTTATATATATAGTGATAATATTTAGTACGTTAATCGTGCAACTTTCTAAAAATAGATGGATTATTGGCCAATCCAGTATACAATATCCATAGACATAACGTACTTACACTTAATTACAATGTAATAATGGCAAGATATTCAATAGTAAAAACTCGCGCGATACACAGTACAGTCGTTCATAATTAATCGTCGGTCAAATGCATCTTTCACGTCCTATCCTGGATTTCATCATTTCCTTGTACAACTTTCGTTATTCGCGCCTGCAATTACCGTGACATTCCACCGCTATTGCAATACTTATCGAAGTATCAGAAACTAACGATGTACCAATATTAACGCGGTGTCGACGATCGGGCCGAGTCAATTAAATTGGTCTCGCAAATGTGCGCCGAGTCGAATTCGTGGGCGACGTATTTCCCGGCGTGAAAGTACACGGAGGGGAACACGCGGTATCCTGATGAACCACACCGTCCCACAAGGACAGATCAAAAATATGTCTCTCGCCGAACGCTACGGCGCCATCGGCCAATAAAATATCGGGGGTATCGCGTCGTACAACAGGAAAAAGAAACGAGCACCACCTCCGCGTACCTCCCGATAAAACTTATGGTGCTTGTAAACCACCCGGTGGACAGTGCGGTGCGCACGCGAGAGGAAACATGTACTTTATAATAATAGTAAAAATAACGACGGCGGTGGCGGTGGCGGTGGCGGCGGCGGTGGCGGCGGCTGCGGTGGCGACGATGGCACAGCATGCGAACTTCTTCATGCATGCAAATGGATTGCGAGAAAGGCCGGTGCCAGGAGTAGTACGGTATATATCTCGCTCTTGTGTACTGCTACGCAAATATATACGATCCACCGTGGCCGCGTGCGTATTTTACGCGGGCTACCGCTGCGGTTCGACGGCCCTCGAACTAATACCCTCGAGTGGGTACAAAGTTCGAAGGATATCGATGGTATTCGTATACCTCCGAGCATGCTCGGCGAAAATTTAAACCGGTAGAATCAATGAAAGGCGATTGAAACACAGTGAAATGAATATTCGATATAACACACGATATTATCGTCGATTCCACGTTTTGGTTGAGCCAACACTATGGGAAACAATCGCGTCGGTTATGACTATTCACGCGCCGATAAGGGAAATAATCGCAGCGTGTAATAGCGTAATCGTCGTTGCGCAAGAAGAAAATAGCAGGCATCCCTTCGTCAGAGGATCATTTGATAGTCGATCGTCACGTTCCAAGGAAATGAGGGCGTAATTTAATACACGGGAAGAACGATTTTATTGAAGTATCTAAAAATTGTAGCTAGATATAGATCTGAAAATAATTTTATTGGATTATCAAAATATTATAATTATGTAGAGTGACCAAATTGTTAGAATATTAAAATTTTTCACCTAATATTCTTACCTACATGATTAAGCGTTCCACATAATTATTTCAACAAAATTATTTTCATATCTGTACTACAGTAGGTAATCAATGTTGGTAATATGGTAAAAAAACATTTTGTATATTTATATTAAAACCGATTCTCTCAAGTCTTTGTAAAAATTTGATATTGAATTTTTAAGATATTCGAGTGTTAATTTAACTCTTAATATGATTATGTTATTTGAATACTTTGTGGTACAATTTGTCACTAAATAAAGAATTAATAAAAAAATAATATATTTTAAAACGTAAATTCAACAATTGTCTCACAATTATCGCAAGTATTGCATATTCCCCGGGCGGAGAGAGAGAGAGAGAGACACATGAGTGCATTAAAGAGCTCTTGCGAAACGAGAAAAACGTCGTTCGCGTGAGAGCGGCGGATACCATTAGCGGCGAATTAATTGCGGCGGATGATTAGGTTCACGCTGCGTGCGGGACGCGTAACTACAAACGATTAAAAATCACTGGGATGATCGGTCGGACTTAGCGAGCGGGCGATATATCGAGTTGTTTACGAACAACGTCGACATAAGGAAGAATATTCTTCGGCTCCTTCGAGAGCAGCGGAGCAAACGGATCCACGCGTGGTATTTTACAGATAGGATTCTAAAGTATGTTGCGTAAATAACACGGTATACCGCCGTGGTTCGCTGCATGAGGTGCCTTCTGCAAGCCGCCGCCGTTTGCTCATTGTGCTGTCAAATATTTTACGCACCGATACGATAGTGTCAATATATCGGCATGGCCTGCGTTTACGTATACAGAAATACACAGTTGGAAAATTTGCGTCAGCTTAACACATTTCATTTCATGGTCCCAAAAAGCCCACTCAATTTTTTGTATTAACTTATAAGATGTATATGTTAGAAAGTAACGCAAACACATTGTATATTGTAAACAAATTATAATGAAAGCAATTTCTTCGATAAAATTAACGTGTATAATAGTTAAATTAACATCTACATTCAACTTGTATTCATTCACGGAAAAAAAACGGCTACGATCAGTCGCCTATATCAATACATGTTTGGTTATAACAACAGTACAATTATGATAACCATAAGATACCATATCTTAACGACTATGGCTGTTAAGATATGCCCATCTTACCACAACCAAATATATTGATGAGTGAAAATTAACATTATTTCCGGTTGTGACAACCGTAACATTTTTTCTGTGTTTATTTCAAACTTTATGTTTTAAAATTACATTATATTTACTCATAAATTATATTATAATATTTAACACTAAGAAGTATTAAATAAGAAATATTTAAACACAAAACATTCAAATAATATAATCACAATTGTGTTAAATGAACATTATAGCATGTTAAAAATTTGACACAGAGATTTTAATTAATAAGAATCAGTTTTAACAACAAACCATTGGCACAAAAGCAGTGTTAACAATTCTTTAAAAGTAGTATGATAGGTGTATTAAAAATTAAAATTATATTTTAAAAGTAAGTATATTAAATTCACTATACCTTTATACCATATACTTGGCAGAACAACGTTCTTGTACCACTGACTATATTCATAAAATATTTTTTACTATACATACCGACATAAATCGAGAAATTCTCTCGTACAAATCGACGAGTAATAAGATTGAAAATATGTATAATAATTATACGTTTATTACAAACGTTTTAAAGTAAATATTGTAAAGTTTAAAAAATAAATTATTTTTTAAGCGAAAAAATATTATGTTAAGTACTATTTCTCATCCTTCTTTAAAAGACGTAATTAATTGTAAGTCTTTTTAAATAACATATCCTTGCATATGTATATATGTAATTGCTTGCTTATAAGAGTAGTAATTATCATTGCATGTCTGGCAAGATTTCTACGCGCAAAATAACACCAGAGATGTTTAAGCTCATTTGAAATTAATATCGAGCAATTTTCCGTACGCGTCGACAAAAATTCTAGCGCGCGATTTACGTGCGCGAATGAAAAAAATTCGATGAAGTAATACCGCATATAGATTCGAGAAGCGTGTGTTTTGCGAGCGCAGGAAAAAAAACGTAAACGGTGTAATGTATGTATCTAATCGAAAAACCTCATTACGGATCGCCGATGATCCAACGTAGGTACGTAATTGCCACCTTCGCGTTGCACCGACACGAGTAAATCCGTTCGGGTCGATTTTTATGATCGGACATCTTTATAGGGCAAGGCACGCAGAGAAATAACGAAAAATCCTTGGAATTCATGATCGAGCAATAGTTTCACGCCGGCTCGTCGTAAAAGATCGCAAAAGATTTCTTTAACGGCTCGTAATACCCGGCCAGGTGCATAATGAGAAAAATTCGCTGCGAAATATCCGAAGAGAAAATACCAAAGTAATTCGCGTTGTCGATGGATGGTACAAATCTCTTTCGTATCAATTAACAATTTATAATCAATAATAATATTACAATTATGATGCTTTATTATCGAACGTTCTAGAACTTAGATGGAATTCCCAAGATAATCTAAAGAATTGTTACAGACAGAGAAAAACACTCTTCTCACATCATGAAAAATTTATTTCACGCGAATATTTGCATCAAAAATCTAAGGCTAACCAAATCGCGACGTTATCGCATACATTTCACTGTATAATTTTTTTAATTTTACAAACATACAAGAAAGAACAATTTTACTATATAATATATGTAGAAGGGCTACGAGCCAGATATCAAGTAATAAAATATTTGAAAACATTTTACATAAAACAAGAAATCGAAAGTTATCTAGAATTAAAAAATTTTTTATAAACAATAATTATAATAACATAAACGCAAACAAAAGTGTTACACAAAGAACTAAAATATAAACTATAAAATATAACAATTATAAACAGACGTTTCGACCTCGCTTAGGTCATTTTCAATGTTTAAACGTGTAAATTTTAAAAAGTATGTAATACATATAAATTTTTTCAAAAGACTAAAATGCGAGATGGTTGCATTTTAAGCGATGTTTTTTGTCGCAAAGTAGTGTCGTTGATGCGAGTATTGTAATTATGTAGGTGTTACCAATTTTAATCTAGAGGTGTCAAGTTTTTTGAGAAGTCAATGAATAAATCTTCTCTTTTTCTTCATTGTCGGATAGTTCCTCATTATAGCAAGTCTCATGGCTAGTATATCAATAAGAGAGTCATTCTCATGAACAGAATTGTTGAAAATGTAATGTGGAACTACAATTGTACAATATAAAATAATAGAAGTTATACTACACAATACAAATTCAGATACCACATAAATTCACATTCGTTCGACATATATAAATACCTATTTTATATGAAAGTGACTTCAGTATTACCAATTAATGTTGTTAAAATATTTTTTAACGTCCGTATAATATTAGAGTAAAATCAAATAAAAACTTTAAATAAATTCAATCGGTTATTAAATTGAAACTTAATTTTTCAGACTAGCGATATGGACAGATAGAGACGATATAAACTAATAATGACTTTCAAAGAAACATATTGGAGAAGGAGATTGTAAAAAGAGATAGAATATTGTAGGAGAGAAGGAAAAGAAAAGGAGAACTTTTGTTTGCGTTTATGTTATTATAATTATTGTTTACAAAAAGTTTTTTAATTCTAGATAACTTTCGATTTCTTGTTTTATTTAAATTTAATTTACATTAAATTAATAATAAAAATCGTTAAATTTTAATATATGTCTTTCAACATAGTATTAAGATCCATAAGATGCTATAGGCATCAAATTGTTAAATTGCTTGTTAATTTAACTTAGTGATATTACTGCGGTAGTGAATATGTATGCGTCAATGCTGAAAATCTATCAGCGTCGCGGGGGGGACTACATACGCAGTATATAAAATTTCACACAATTATTATAAGCACGTTGATCTAGCTTCGACCGTTATAGGCTTCTTCTTCTAGTTTCTTATTGTTTATCAATTACGGTCATAGAAATATTTAAATATTTGTTTATGTAAAATGTTTTCAAAATTATTAAATATTTTATTACTTGATATCTGGCTCGTAGCCCTTCTACATATATTATTTAAATCATTGAGCCATACTATTTATATTAATTTTTAAATTTTGCTAAAATATCTGAAAATTAACTAGATACAAATCTGAAAAATAATTTTGTTGAATTATCAAAATATATAGTCCGCTCAAGCATAATGGACGATGCTGCACAAAGTTTTGACATTCTAGCTTGAGCATCCGGAATAATTATTTTGATCCAACAAAATTTTCTGATACGTAGATATTTAAACTTTTAGATACTTTGCATCGATTAATTCGTCCTTTATCGATATCTCTTCTCGGTACCTTTTCGTAGAAATATTGCATTGTGCAGTAACATGTAACGTGGTGATTTATATCGTGAATCCTGCAATCGTTTTAATTCTCTCTCGCCAGGAAAAATAACAGATTTACGTCTATTGTTCCTGAGGGATCAATCGGAAAAGAAAGAAATACGAGCGGGAATTCGAAATATACGAGACATTTCTGCCGCAATCGTCAGAATCGCCATTACCTGCGCTGTGCACCTGCATGTGGTATGTTTACTTTATGTTATCTACCGGCCGCGGTAATTACGAGTGGTGATTTTCGCGTGATTTCTTGCTGCTAGTTGCTAGCAGTGATGTATTATAGTTGGCAGCTTATTTTGAACTTATTTATAGATCTATTTATTTTAACTAACATCAAATTCTTCACACAAACGAAACGCGGTCTTAGAGAGTATCCTATTAGATGGCTCGATAACATCGTGGGAAATTAAATTATACAATTTAATATCAAATTCTTTCCGAAGTGCTGCGGTACATACCTGTATATAGTTTTTTAGCTTATTTTATTTCGATTTACTCAAAAATATTATATAAATTCTGATAGCAACATCGTATTCACCACGAAAATATCTTTGGTTTGTGTACCTACTTTAAAAAAGAAAGTGTGTCAAGCCTGGCAAAAATTTCTCAAAATTTTTCAAAAGTTCTATGTCAAAAATTTTTAGAAAATGAACAATTTTTATAATCTTTGAAATTTATAAAATATTTTATACAAATTGGAACACTTTTCAAAACTGCCGAGGAAGCCTACATTTTTTCTAGAATTTTTCATATGAATTCTACAATAAAATGTTCTAAAATTCTTGCTGGGAAAAGAAGAACAGATGGAATCGTAAGTTCCATGAACTCATGTGACTTTATGCCATATCTAATCTTACTGTACGGTAGCTACGAGCCTGAACTGCCAACGAATCGTCGGGATAACGATTTTACAACCTTGCACCCGGTCGAAGCTTCCGCGAGTCGCATCTCGAAGACTTTCACCGCACTGCGGAAGATTCTGTGCACGAACCATAACCTGCCCCAACTAGCGGCACGACACGGGTGTAAAGTTTTGTGTGACGGTGACTCTACTCTCGCCACAACGATCTCGCGAAGAACAGTCTACTCAAACACCTTTCTCGTTATCGGATAGGAAAAATGTGACGTATGCGATTTATGTCGAGAAAAACGCACGTACCGTTATAGACTCTAATCGCGAAATTTCTGCGGTCGTAACGAGCGAAAACATAACGTTATAAGTACATGTCAAATAAAGTAACTGTCTTAATACCTAAGTCTTTCGTTCATATTAGAATTCATCTAGAATTATAAAAATTAGAATTTATTATTATTTTTCTTATTTGCGACAATAAAACTCTATTTTAGAAATAATATATATGTACATGTTATAATAATATATACATGTATAACTTCGGACGTCTTATATTCATCGTTAAATTAATTCTTTCATTCAAATTAGAATTCGTTTAGAGTTCCTAATTAAAATTTATTTATAATTAAAAAATTATATCTTTCTTATTATAATACAATGAAATTCTATTAAAAAAAATATCATAATTAAACTCTAATAATCATTATTATCATCTGACAATTATTGCATAGGACTTATTAGGAAACGTGTGTTTACGATTTGCGAGTCAAGTATAAAACGCGATATGAATTGATTAGCCGTTAATAACAGCGCCTCGTCGACGCAGTCGCGCGACTAAAGAGCAATCATTCATCACTCGGAAGAGAAACGAGGAGGGGAAAAGAATAAACGAAGTGGATTTCGCTTTTCCCCGATTGCGAGACCTTTCTTCCCCCCCGTGAATATCGGCATGGGAACCGTTAGGTGAAAGGGAATCGTAAACACGCGCTCACGCCGGAGCGAAGCGAAGAAACGCGGCTTTTGCGAGCGGCTATGCCCGCTGCGGAGGATTGTCTCTCTCGCAATTCACCTCTAGTAGGTAGGTGGGTTAACACACCTTCGTTAGAAACCAACGGCCGTAATTTATGACGGCCATTCTTCCCATTCGACTATCCAACGGAGTCGTTAGATCGGCGTAAAGAAAAGCCTTTAATGTCCGGCAATCACCTTTCCCCTTTTACGCGCGATCTCTCGTGGATCTTGATTAAATCGAGAGCTCAGCCGAGGAATGCCACGATAATCCGGCATTTACGCGCATCGGCTTCGGAAACCAATTCGACGCGATTCGAATACCACTGATACAAATATATGTACATGAATCGCTGATCAGCATTACCGAGCAATCCTCAAATAAATATTTGTCATTTTACAAGAAAAGTAGCTGCATTTTAATAACGTGATATTAAAGCTGCTTTCTTTTTAGGAGATACAGTCCATGCGAGTGTCGTTCTATCTTTATTGAATGCCAAGAAAAACAGAACGTTTGTGTTAACTAAAATTAGATAAGTAGTCTTTGTGCACGGGAAGGATTTGCTAAAATAGGTATCTAAAAAATAACTAGATACACAAATCTGAAAATAATTTTATTGGACTGACAAATTAATTACGTAAACTATAGTCGCTATAGGATGTCGAAACTCTTTGTGGTATTGCTTTTCATGCTTGAGATTCCTACGTAATTATTTTGATAGTCCAACAAATTATTTTTAAATCTACATATCTAGCTAAATTTTTAGATATACCTCAGCAAAACTGTTCTTTCCACGTGAAAAGAGAAAGCTTTCCTTATAAAATGACGAACCTTCAATTGAGGACAAAGTTTTTGTGAAGCGGAGACTATAAAATATCAGCAATCTATGTAATACATGTCAGTAGATTCAACTCGATTCAACTGCGAAAAAGTAAAACTCGGCCGCGACGCACGTAACGCACCGACAGGAGACGCGTTCGATAATTTATCACAGACCGTGACGACGACGTCCGTCGCAATAGGCCATCCGATTACGCAGGATACGCATTAATCGTCGTGCATCGCGTTTAACCTACATTTGTACCTGCCCGCACGACACACACGCCCATTGATAAAGACAGGTTACAATGCATGTTACAACATCGTCGCGGCGTTCATAACATCGACGTGTATATCCAGCGACTGCTTAATAATTGCATCGAGCAAATCGCTATGCATAAACACGTAGTATGAATATTGATATATCTTGGTGCTTTTGCATTGTTATTATTAGACTGTAATCTAATCGCTGTAAAATTTTCGAATTATGTTTAATACATCATCATTATCATCATACATCATACGTCATTTTTCTTCTTCATTATATTGTCACAATTATATAATTCATAGATCAATCTTCAATGCTAAAATTACTGAAGAAACAAATTATTTTTGAAAGAATATGTAATCACGAATTCAAGTGGGAACTTATTCAAATAAATAAGGATGTAATTCTTAGAAAAGGTTTCTGGCTGCTCCAAACAAGTGAGAAATTTTATGGCGAGAAATAATTTCAATACATATATGGGTACATCGAGAGACCCAATAACGAGGAGCACGGTAACAAGTCGAAGAGAAAAAAAATAATAAAGCTGGAGAGAAGGCTCCCGATACAGGATCGTTCACCCAGCAGGCTCGAGGAAGGGGAGAGGAATTTATGCGTACGTCCGTTCTCTCTCTCTCTCTCTTCTTCCTCCATCCCTACTAGCGAGCGTTTGCCACGACGGCAACAATAATAAATCCGAGTGGTGATATTCAATAACTTTAATCGATATGGCCCACCATGCACGAGGCCTCACGTGCGAGTGCAACGTACAAGCAGTCCGCAAAAGTGTTTCGGATGATGGAGACGAGGC
Organism: Cyphomyrmex costatus; assembly: GCF_001594065.2. Taxonomy (NCBI): domain Eukaryota; kingdom Metazoa; phylum Arthropoda; class Insecta; order Hymenoptera; family Formicidae; genus Cyphomyrmex; species Cyphomyrmex costatus. Next base: position 9,986 of record NW_017275705.1, read on the forward strand.
AAAGCGGCAGCACTCCAGAACAACCAGACGAAATGTATGAGTCTATCTCCGGGAGTAATTAGAACTCGATCATATCGTGCGCGAAAAATGAGATAAGATGGTAAGATAAAAGCTACGAGAAAACGGCCCGCATCCTCGCCTCTTTTAGTAGATCATTCAAAACTTAATGCAGCTGTATGGCTGTAAATTTTGTTACTTGGGTGTGCTTAATGTAAAATAAAATTATATGAAGCATACACAGAGAAAGAACAGTTAAAGTATCTCAAAATTTTGTTAAATATAGATCTGAAAATTATTTTCTTAAACCATTAAAATAATCATCTAATAAGGAGAGGACACAAAGGACTCTTTATGGATTTCAATTTTTTTTCAATCTGATGAATCTACCTCAAAAACAAATTGTGTATTCATTTAGATTCATGATGCTAAAGAAGACCAAAATTCGTTGGAGAAAAATTGGTAAAATTGTCCTTTTCGTGTAAGAATAAAAATGTAAACAATAAAATGATAAATAAGGAAATTATAATATGACTGATATTTGCCTCTCTTAAATTTTTTAGCACGGCATAATGATTGATTGAAAATTTCTGTTAACATCCAACAGCCTAGATACTATCTAGAAAATGACAGTGCTCTGTACGTAATCTAAATAAACAGGTAAGGAAAAGATACAATTCCTTTCACGGTTTTTTCTTCAGTCGCATCTACATGCATAAAGTGTATATGTACTCTGCGCGCGCGCAAATGGAAATCCCGGATATGTTTCTATATTAACTTTCTTCACGATGGAATTTAATTGGTGCACGATTTGCCTATTATGACTAGGCAACTACGACGTGAGATATTGCATTCTCTATATGTCACGTTGAAATCCAATCCATTGGGAAGCAATTACAATATTCCGCATTAACTTATCGAGCGCCGGATGGCAGAAACGTGACTCATCATTACATCGCGAACGATTAAACTTTATGCACGTTTCATGCATAAAGTTTCGCCGCGCGAGAAGACTTTCGCGCGTTGCACCCGCAGTAAAACAGGAAGGTCTTAGTGTCTACGTATCGAAAAATAAAGACCCCGTCGGGCTGCAGAACGCGAGAAAGATCGCGAACGGCGAAACGCGAGAGACGAGATGAACCATAATAATTACAAACAAAAAATCCCGACGCCAAAGTGAAATTTTATTTACCGTCACTAAATTTTGCGGCGCGACAGCACGTATATCACGCACACGGACTTTGCATGTGCATTAACATACACGCACGCATACAAGTGTCTAATACATATGGGCACCAGGGACAGCTTTACCAGAGGCTAAATAGAGTTCTGCCGATTTTATTTCACACAAATCAACTTCAAAGCTCATCCGAATTGCGCGGTTTATTTTCTACACGCAATATTTCTCAATTTAAATTTAAATTACTTATTCGCCCCCACTTATCTAATTCTTAACTTATTATATCTAAAAAATAATTCAAGAAATTTAAATTTCGTATATTTTTAAGAATTAGAATATATCTTTGAATTTAAACTTCTTTAATTATTATTTCTTAGATATAAATTGAACTAAAATTTAATTTAAAAATATTGCATAACATCTTTCTTTAAAAAATAAAATTTAATTTTGCTAAAAGATTTTTATAATTAAACGATTCTATTTTAACCAAATCCAAATAATTTTTCAGATGTATAAATTTAATTTATTATAAATCACAATAATTTAATAAATCTAAATTTCTTAATTATTGATCAAATTTTAAAAGCCACGATAATATCTTTCTGATAAACTTTCTGTTAAACTGATGCTAATTGCAAGGTGTTCAAATGTCTAAAAGCGATTGTGAAAGACGTTTGCATACGGAGTCTACAAAAGAGCTATCGCGGGGGCAACCAAGGAGACATTGTCGTGACGTGTCCGACTTAAAGGATGAAAAGGCGCGGTTTCAGCTGATGAAAAACCAGGCGCTGGAATTCGCACTGGCGAAATGAATTGCGTGCACGCCTCTCGCAATCGTTCACACGACGTTTTATTGAGCAAGACTGGCTATACGACGTATATTCACCCGTGTACACCTGCCGTCATAGACGATATTTTCTGGAATGACGACTTTTGCAATCGTAATCCAAATTTTGTTCTTTCATTTCTCTTAAATAAGCATCATTAAATCATAAATTTTTTTCTGTAATTATATTCATATATTTATTAATTTCTATAAAAAATATACTTTCCATATTTTCTAATAAAAACAAGCAACAATTAAATTAAAAGTTTAAGTGTACCGTTCGGTCCGTTTTTTGTGTTCAAAAATGCATTTATTTCAAAACAAAATGAATAAACAGAATTAATTAAAGTATTATCCATCGCTGGCTACTACTTTTTCTCATTTCTCAGGCAATTTTCGAATTCCATCTCGAAAAAATGACTCGTCTTTGGAGGCGATCATCTTTTGGAAAAAGGACTGAACTAATTTGTACTCCCAATAATTAAATTAAGATAATAAGAGATTTAAAAGACCTTTTCATCTATTATTTAAAAGTAAATGATAAACAAGGAGTGTAAAAACCAGACAGGATCTAAAATGCTGATTATATGTATATATTGTATATAATAACATTTATATAACCTTTTTATGATTTTTTAAATCAGATTCTATGCTTAAGAATAGGTTTAAAAAACTTTAAATATTGAACAATATCAAGTTAACGACTCTATTCTATGCTTAAGATCCTACTATGTGTGTTCCTTATTTATTACTTTTGATTTGAAACTATATTTAACCAGAAGCCTCTACTTTCTATTAATTATCTTAAAAATACATATAACAGTAAACAATTCCTTTTTCCTATCTAAATAAGAAAAATAATTGTACGCGAGTAATGAGAAACGGCAAATCTGGATAATTACGAATTTACCGTGGAATATTGGATCACGTTAGCGTGAAAGTGACGTTATCTAATAACGAACTAATTGCACATGCTTATCTTCCGCCAAACGTAAACGATACCGACGATGCGTAAGCTTTGCGCTAAAGTCTCAGCATTGTCAAATACCACGTAATGTAGCGTAACAACTTTCTCACGTGCGTTTCTACGTCGCGACAGTAAGAAAAAGCGACAGATCTTCCTTTCGGTGACAAATAATTATCGCACAAAATTCCAACCATCGGATCATCGTCGTTCATGGGAAACGATTTCCTTTTCCTTAAACGCAACAAAATGCGGATTCTGCGATAATAAAGTTTTTCTCAAATAAACCAGTCAGTAACCGGCGTCACTAACAAGCTAGACTATAATTACAGTATTTGTGCAATAATGTTGCCTTGACATGCTATGCAATTTTTTTGTAAATTATAGTACGTGCAAAATCTGAATTATAGTTTCCCAAATCACTATTTCTCTCACATCAAAAGATCAACTTAGAAATTCTGCACCTGAATTTTCGACCAATCACCTCTTAGATAAATATCAGTTTCTATCTATTTTTTAAAATTGTTTCCGCTATGTATCGACTACTACTTATTTTCTTTTTAATTGTTTCCACTGTGTAGTATTTAATTGCATCTATGTTCATGTACATTGTGAGAACTTTCCTTCAATATCGTTACTCAATATTTTTTTCTGTTCTTTGACATACAACAATTCATCCTCAGACGCTGCAATTATATACGAATGCCTTTTTGTAAAATGGACATCGCACCACGGAAAAATCTCGGAGTGCTCTCTCAAAAGGTGTTGAACGTGATATGATTATCGCAGAACTAATAGCACAACTTATGTAACAACATTCACGCATAAACACTCGTGGTAAGATCTTGCGCGATCTCGATTATCGTTGATCTCTTCAAGTTTTCTCTATGCGAAAGTTTAGAATGTTGAACATCATGCAATCATCTATAGAGATCTTCATTTTAACTTTTTGCAAGAGACTTTTAATTTACTTTTTAGTAAATAAACGGGTATGTAAATAAAATTATTAATAGAAGAAATTTTCTAGAATTTGGAACAATGAGAGACGTATTATTATAGATTATTTTTTTCGTAGAAAACAAAATGGAAAATACGGAGGTAATGAAAATATATAATAACACGGTGTTTGCGTTACATTGCTAAGTGCCAATATTTTGTGAACAATACAATTCACTTCATCAGAACGAGAAGCAATTCGATACTGTTTTAGTAACAGTATTATGGCTTTTCGCCCTGATGAAATAAACTGCAATGTTCACGAAAATAATCTACGAGAAAATACCTGTGGAAACCTCAAAAGTATTATTAATATAAAAACACTTAATTTTTTAATTAAAAATAACTAAACTAAATCTTAATCACTCTTCTAGTTTTTATACAACTTAATGAATATATGTACGTTGCCACGATGTGGCAATCAAATAGACTTCCGTTAATTCGTTTCATCAACACAGAACACTTGACGCGCGAGAACGGCTGGTACGCCACCTTCTTAGTAATTTGCCTCTTACACTCAAACCATACATCTTTCTCGCCTCTCAGGCGGAAGTTATAATTTTCTCTAAGACACCTATAGAAAGAGAACTCAGTTTAAACGATCCGCTCCATACATCGAGTATTCTTCACGTTGGAATTTCCTCGCTCTCCACGATCGGCCCTTCAAACGTAAATTGCGTCGAACGAACCACGCTGTTCGGTTACGACGGAGCTTACGTAAGAACTCGAGGTAACCATGGAGAGGTCGAAAAGAAATGTTGCAGGAGAGACAAGGGAGAGGTAATCAGAGAAAGAGAGATGAGAAGGAGAAAAAGGAAGAGAAGTCGGGGAGCTCCCGATGCTCTCGACGAGAATTACACAAAGTTCTCGCGAAACAATGGCGATCCTGGAGATGTACGGCAAGCGTGGTCAACGGGGCTGAATTATCGGCGTGTTTGGACTCCCTCGTGCACGAGCTTTCTCGTGGATAACGTACAACACCTGCGAGAACGCATTCAAACGTACGCATGCACACATTGCATACGGAGGCATACCGAGGGCGAAAACAAGCGGCCGATCACCTCACCTAAGGAATTCCTATCACAATAACGATCGGTTGTAAACCGGCGCATCCACATCTGATGATTCGAATCCCCGTTTCGCAGCTCGGATAATCATCTACAGCGGGGCGGCCGACATGCGTGGACGCACGTGAGTCCGAACGTTCGCGCGAGATCGCGAATATGGTGTTACATGGCCGACCGAGGCTACACAGCCCGAGGAATCCGCGAGGATTAGTTTTAGTACACCCTTCGAGAATCTGTGTTAAATTTAACACATTTCACATATTCCAAACGTTCAAATTTATATTGATTTTACACAAGATGAATATGTTTCGAAGTAACAAATATTATGTAATATGTAAAAAAGATCTCAACGCAAGAAATGTAATATTGAAACGTAAACGAATTCTGTAGAAACATTTTTTTTCAATAAAATGAACATTTTAACACATCTTATTTATGCACTTTAAAATTTAAAATACATTATTTTTATATTAATCGTTCACTTACTCGTAAATTGCATCATTTTAATACTAAGAAATATTAAATATCAATTTCACACAAAACATTCAAATAATACAATTACATTATAACACTTGGATATAAATATTCAACACAAAAATGTTAACAATGACCGGTTTTAACACAAATCCTCAATGTTTTTACCGTGTAAAAACATTTGACGCATCGACCATTGTGACGATAGATATTATCATGGGGTCATCATCTACGATGGCGATGAAAATCTTCAAGACTCATTATTAGCTATTTCTTCGCGATTCATGAGAGATACGCAATATATGAATAGATCGTTATTACCATGTACCATTTAATCGGTATTTTTTCTACGTAAAATTGCGCGGCGTTTCAGAGAAAGCAAGCCGTCGTCGCGTCATCGATTGCGACAACGCGATTCGTATCGCAAACGACTGAAAACTGCGATGACTCGAACGAACGACGACGATTGTTGACCTATCGATCGATATCCACGCGGACTTATCCGTTATTCCCACGATCGAAAGGCGGAAATAACGGAACATCTTCCACGATAGTCGCCGTGATAATTTTGAGATATACGGTCCGATTCGTCAGAATTAATGATACCTGAGGCTTGTACGATCCGGTATCGTTATGGAATATATTATACCGGGATTGTCGAACCCGGGAGTCATAAATGCTTTGATGGTCGTTATGGAAAGAAGTTTTTCTATATAATAAACGAGCTAAGCCGCTTTATACTATAGCCTCTCCGTAATCTGCCGGGAACAGCTGTGTCAATGAATGACAATTGATATGTTATATGATCAGGAGAAATCAAGAAATTAGCTATAGAAAAAAGTTTACATGACATTGCGAAGCAGAATTTATATTCTAGGAATACTATGCACAGATTAGAATCCATATGTTGCAAATCTAGATTGTGTAAAATGTTATATAGATAAATGTTTGAAAGTTTTTGTGTCATTAATCATTACATGATATCATTCAATGATTCAAAAAATTGAAGTATAAAATTATCGTAACAATTTATATCTACAATGTCCTTTTTAATCAACTTTATTTAAACAATCGATTAAAAATAACGACGTTTATCATGAATTCTCAATCATCGATAAATATTTTTTTCGGTTCTTTTATTTAAATTCTCTCTATATTATGTTTTACTTTGTATGACTTTATATTAGCCTTTGACTTCGTTTATACATACTCTAGTTTGTAATAATTACGGATGTTTCACCGTCTCTTTTTCAATTCCAACCGATAATTCCAGGTTATTTACTCGATTTTACATACTAACGTATCTTGAACTGTTTTTCGTACTTTAATCGATCAAATAATTATTTAATTATTACGTGCGACAGATGAAGACTGTAATTAAGATGAAACTTGTTCCGTTTTCGATTCACATATCTATTAATTTATTAAGATTTCTATTTATTTTTATTTAACATTTCATGCATCATGCTCGTTTTCGGTCTTAAAATTAAATTAATTTATAAAAGAGATGAATTAACTTTCCTTCCAGGAATTATGACGTTAATCTTCGATTTCGAATCGAGCATCGGGCATCGATTACAGAAGTCCGATCGAGTAGGCGGATTATTCGTATTTCTTCGCGCAGGAATCCTTTGCTTGGGCTTCCTGGTTGGAGAAACGAAATACCAGATTTCAATACGAAAGGCACACGTGCTCGCGATCGCAGTCGATGGGATCCGTACCGGTGAAATCGAGATAGCCGAGGCGGGTCTAATCTCGGTGCATCTATCAGCCACCTCTCGACCCCGGCGATTCATCTGTGCCGTGCCGAACGTGCCTACACCTCTAATACGCCTCGATCTAAGCGACTCTCTCGGTATCTTCGATGCCATTCTCCTCCCGCTGGCCGTCGTTTGCGTCGCCGTTCCCGCATCTGTCTCTCTCTCTCCTTCTTTCTTTCACGCCGAGCCTTCATTATTTCGCGATACCTTCGAGGAGGACGAAACGAAAGGCGTAGGTGGGTAGGGAGGGAAATCGGCGTCAGTAAATCGGCGATTGAGCCACCGTGAGAAGATGCTCGCGGGGCTTTCAACGCATCCCGGCTACCACGATCTACCTCCCTCTAATCCTCAGAACTTTTACGCTCGATGAACGCAACTATACGATGGACGCAGAACTCACGGGATATCCACCACCTTCAACGAAGAACGCCCCGGGCGCGGGATACTAATGGCCCGGAATGTGCGCAATTTGCGCCCGAGCAAGAAAAGCGAAATCGTCACGGCTCGCCGTGAAGAATTGTACTTGGAATTTGCGCGCTTTTCTTCGGTATAATTATCGCGGTAGCCGACAAAATTAAGAAGATGCGGCTTTTAGACGATACTTTGACGCTTTTGTCTCTCTTTGTTGGAACTTTGTATATCGCCACAGAATTCTTCACACGGTTACGAAGAACAAAAATGAACATTCATTTAACCATCATTTTTTTTATTTATTTTAAGTAAATATTTATTTACCGTAAGTAAACGATATTATTGTTAATCTACAGTTTCTATCGAAATTTGAAAGGACGAAGCTGGCGATACTTATAAAGTTGTCCGCGTGTTCCGTAAACTGGAAGTAGGAAACGAATAGAAAATCATCTCATCCGGAACGATACGAAGCGAGAATACTTTATTCGGCGGACAGTGTGTTTACATCTAACGTATACGCATTAAAATCCCGCATTCCGTTACCCTTTTACGAACGCGACGCGATGCAGCGGAAGGCATGAATCTTTATGGCACGCAGCTGCATGCGTAACGCGCGCGCGCGCGCAGTATTTTTCCGCGCATGGACGAGCACGGCACTTTCGCGGCGCATTTTAAGGGCAGCGTACCCGACCGACGCGACGCCGCGCCGCGCCGTCGATGGACAGAGAGAGCCACAGGGTGGAAAGGATTGACCGACACGGTAATTCACGTGGCGGATGCATCCGCGCCATCGCCGGCGTTCCCTCGACGACGATTTCATGGCGATTCGTAACGATGCCCATAAAAGTTGACATATACGCTGCGCAGGAAATCATCCTCTCGCTCGCGGGGGAACGATCGCCAAAAATGGGATCCGCGCGATTTACGATATCGACGATCGCAAACCGAGAAATCAGGATAACACATATTCAGCGAATGCCCGGCTAGCTAAATTTACACCGCGTCGGAATTATTATCCTGATTTATCCAGCGGACCCAATTCAATCCCCCATTCGGCTCAAAATATACTAATTCTCTAAACGTACGATTATTTCGACGACTTTTCACGATCTTTGAGCCGCGTGCTTGTCCGATTTTATTTATTTAAAAACCGGTTACTACTATATCGTTACCACATATATCGTATTTAATTTACCTTTTACTATATATTTCTTATATGTATATTCATTGCGTATAAATTACGTTTCATACTCGAGAATGGTGTTGTTTATACAATATCTATTCAGTTAACGTAAGCAAAAATTGAAGATGCCATGGCAGATAAAAGCGATGTAGAAAACCAGAGAAATATTGTATATATAAATTCCTGCAGCCAATAATCTGTAATTAACCGTAATTAACTCTAATTAACATTGTCGTGGTTTGATCAATTATTCTCATGTCATATTATCGTGAAACGAGCGTGAACGGTTAGGTAAAGCTATGCACCTACTTAAACGGCAGTAACGATGCCTGAGACAGTCGCATTTTCGCGCGAACGAGAGAAACACGACTTGGCGTGAGAGAAGGTCATAACTCACGCTAGGCGAATATCGGTTGGAGCTCATAAAAGATTGAGAGGGCGGTACAGAGAGAGGGATATCCAAGTGGATGAATCTACGAAGATAACTCTTAATATCGTGTTAATTATCCGAGCCGAGGCTTAGGCTATTAGGCAATTTCAACTCCCGACTTGGCGTATACTTTCTGAAAACGTATCGCGCGAACCAACCGTAACCAAAGGCGGACGTTAAAGCGGGCTTGACTGTGAGAAAAACGAAAGGTAAGTAAAAGGATTAGAGGCGAATTTCGATAGTCGCTGTAAATCATGTTCCCTTATGCCGCATAAATACCGCCAGCGCATTCCTTCGCATTCACAACCCCAAACAAAATCGCACAATGTGTGCAAAATGTGAAGTAAAAATCTCACATTCAATGAGAAACTCGTAAAACAAATTATGACAATATTGTAGTTTTTAACAATTGTTAAGCAAACAGAGAATTTATGGCACATGCCAAAGTAAAATTTATTCTAGAACTATTATTCTCAGACTTCGAATAAACTTACGAAACGGGACAAGAAATAACGGAAATTGAAGAAATGAAGAAATATAAATGATAGTAGCAATAAAAGTTGTGATAAATTAGATGTTAGATATTCGTAATTATTCATGACAGTTGTTCTTGGGAAATGATTTTTGATCGACGCGCTATCAACTCGGGCACGAATCTTATTAAAGTATTGGCTTGCTCGGCCGAGTGCATAGGGCACGCGCGCAATAAGAAAACGAGCGAAAATGGCTGTGGGCGATTGATACCTCGATAATAGAAGTCGAATGGACAGCTTAGCAGTTACATGGGAATTTGCGGTGAGAGCATTCGCGAAGATCATACGCAGAAACATTTCTTGCATTCGATTTCGTTGGATCTCTTTTTCAGTCAGTGAAACTTTATGAGATCGAAACAAAATAAGACAAGCAATGTGCAAGAATTGTGCTTTTTATACTGTATATTTTGATGATATCTCAGAATTAATATCAAAAATATGCTCAATTGACACACACATTTTAAATTAATCAATAAAATAAAACTGATATAACAGTTAACAAAAGTATAAACTCTCCCGAGCTAGACCTATTGGATACACTAGACTGGGATTTTGAAAACCAAAAATTTTGATGAGTAAAAATAATTCAGTTTTCTTTTTAAAGTAACGTTAAAATAAAAATATACTATTATTCTTATATATATAATTCTTGTATTTATTACTACAACAAAAAAATGCCATTTTACATAAAAATGTCAAATAAATAAATTTATGTTACATCTGCAAATTTGGATTATCCTTATTAAAATGAACTTACAATTAGTATTTATTCCTTTTATACAAATTATGCATTTCCTTGAAATTATTTAGTGCCTCTCAGCAGGTCTATAGTTTTACAACTCACGGTTAATTTTTAATCGAGGTTTAACGTATTTCTTATCTATTTTTAATTCTAGAATTAGGAAAAGATAAGAAATGATTTAAACCTCGGTTAAGTTAATCATGTTGTGAAACTGACCCATAGTTAATATATATTAAATAAACTTATAGAGTCAATAACTGTGTTACATATTTTGGCGTCAACTCTGGAGGGTTAATGAAAACAATACTACTTATTGTAACGTATATAATCAGAAAGTATTTGTATTTAAAACAGAATTGGTTTTTAATAGAAAACATAATGCGTTTCATACAAAATATTTCTATTTACGAAATAATTGTTTATTTAATATTTATGAAAGCAAAAAGAAACATTTCTAATTTAATAATTGATTTAATCGAAAATTTTGGATAACTAAAATCTCATGCAATACAAATGAATAATAATTTATAGACGATCACTCCCATGCTTTAAAGTCCGAGTTCTGATAAGAGTTCTATAGTAATAAATGAATAGATAAGAAATGAATAATAATTTATAGACGATCACTCCCATGCTTTAAAGTCCAAGTTCTGATAAGAGTTCTATAGTAATAAATGAATAGATTAATTCTAGAAATATCAACGTTCAATAAAATTAATTCTAGAAATATCAACGTTTAATCAAATGTAATCGGACTATTGGATTGTAATTGTGTCAACTAAAAAGCATCTAATTTGCAGAATGATGACAACTCATTTCTAGCTTTTCTCTTTAACATAATTGCAGCGATTACGGCGCGAGATCAATGGGGTCGCTCTGTGGGATCGTGATGATTGCGCGATCGTTGTTAAATTCGCCCGAGCGACGACACAGTAAAGTCTGCAATTCGTCGCAATTAAAGCCCACCGTCGATTGGCACACTCGTCCCGTTATTACGGATCAGATAATCCGAGCGTAACGCCATGCCCGAGCAGGTGGGCGGTTCAAGGCCACCACGTGGCCTCTGATGTATCGGATGTGCATGCGGCGATGCATTTTCACTTTCGTCCGAAATCGCCGAGAGCAATTGATTCGAGAAATTCGTCTATCGAATTTGCATTTTGTTTTTGAGAGCGAGAGGCGCTTACTTTCTCATATTAAAAAAAAAAAAAGACTAACACTCAATTATCGTTTCCGAAACAGATTCCTTCACACGTTTAATCACAGTACGTGTATTATTTGAAAAGTCGTTACGACTACCTGCTACAATCCTATACTTTACTCCTAATTACACGTTCTATCAAAGTTTGAGGAAACAAGCGTGTGTAGGAAATTAACAAGAAAGTATTGTAAATCATGGAAATTACTTGTCTATCAATCAAATTATAGTTATTCCACTGTTATTCCGTAAATGCGTAGATCCATGTTTATATTCGCATTTTATTTGGCAAATGAAAGTTGAATTATTTAATTATTAAGATTAACACGTAACTGAAGTAAAGTAAAATTATACGATTATAATATATATTCGATTTCACAAAAATTATTTTAAATATTTTATTGATTGCTTAATTTTCAATAAGATGTACGTACAGAAATTGTTTTTTATAGACAATGAGATTTGTAAAAGTAATATTTTGATACTTCTAACGATATGTTTATATCGGAATGAATAACCGAGGCGGATGCATTTGTCGTGGCCGGTTAAGAACTGAGAAATATGCGGGTTGCCTTTTGGTCATAAAGACTCGGGCATCATTTGTTTTACGCGCGGTGCACTTGCCGAGGAGTCTCTATCAATATATATGGCGAACAGCATGCACAATCGCCGCGCCTTTTCTCCCGCTCGAAGTATCCCATAATTATAAGCCCAGTCGTATAAAAATCCCTGCAGATTTACGGATCTCCCCCCGCGCGTATGCGTCAATAAATAATCGAGATGCGGAATATTCGGCGATAAACATTTTTCGGGATCACTCGCCACGCCGCGGGCCGCGATTGTCCTTCGAGGATGCACTCCTCCCCTATATACAGGATGTCTTATGTTCTCTGGACTACCCTTTGTCTATACTCAAATCTATAGAATCTTCTCGACCAATCCGAAGCTAGTTTCTCTTTAACGAAAGTGCACAACTTGTTCCATTAAAGTATAAGTTACCAAAAAAGATATTTCGTGAATTAAAAAAAATTTGAAGAAAAAAGTACAAAATAAAGTTTTGCGTTTTACTTAATTTTCCAAAATAAATTACACTTTAACTAAATTTTAAATTAGTTCAGTTTATTGAACCTAAAATAATTTGATTAGACATTCTCGATATAATCAAAATTAGTTAAACGCTAATTTTACTTTTCCAAATACTATTTCACTTTTTTAATTATTATTACTAAACGGTTGATTACTATTATGTTGGTAAAAACATATTTATTAAGCACTAATATGCTAAAGAAAATCTATCTGGTAGCCATTACCAAATCTTTTTTTCCAGTATACCTTAAATTATCCGAAGAGTTCTTTCTAAATAAAAGGTAGTGCAGCAAGTCTGAAACACCCTGTATGTCGAAAGATGATTTAAAAATTATGCAGTATCTTGCGCTGCGATGAATTCGAACGTCGTTTATCAAACGTCACCATTCGCTTATCAATGTGCAATACCTTCTCCCGTCCCTTTTCACTCCGGACGTAACCTACAATTATGTTCTCATACTCGTGAAAAAATCCAGGTCGATTCGCGTATATTCTCATACGGTGCGCGTGCTCTATAAATAACATGGCGATACACACCTCGACATATCGGCCTTTTCGAGGTCGGGTGCGCGCAAGCCCGCCGGGCGATATCGCCGCACTCGAGGATGTTTCAATGCATCATCCGATGCACGTGGTGCACACGCGAGTCACCCTGGCGTCCCTTTCGTCGCGAGCGACGCGTGGGCGGCTGTTACAGTTTGCCGATAGGCGAATTAAGATTCCGCTATCGGATCGTAAAGTTCGCACATCGTTACTGTTTTATAACACACATATACAACCCTATAGATACGCTATAGATATACTATAGATTCTTGCAAATATTCCTTTCCAGGCTTTTCTTGGTAAAAAAAATTTTCTCAGATTTTTATACGAATTAAAACACTTTTCAAAACGAATTTTGATTTTTTTTAATATAAAAAAAATACGAAACGTACTTCTTTTTATTTTTAAAAGAAACTATAGAATTACGATAAGTACTACTATAGAACCTAGAACTATCATTATTTTTTTATATTAGTAGAATACCGTGCTAATTTTCACAAATCTCACTTTTGGGTATCCATAAAGTTAGCATGACATTCTATCAATAAGACAAAAATAATGACAGTTCCAGTAGCATTTTCTATACAGTTCCTTATAAAAATAAAAAAAGTTCCGTATGTTTTATACCTACTAAAAAATAGATCTCTATTGCAATTTACGTAAAATTTCGAAAAAGATTTTTACCGCAGAGATCAATATCATGTCGATAAGTAACGTCCGAATTTAATTACAACTCGGGCGGCTCCCCATCGATTCGCGTGCGCTCACGTTCACCGGATCGGCCCGATTGATAATTAAAATACCAGACGGCTCCTTGCAGAACGACCGACAATGGCCGCTGCTCTGCGGATCATAATTACATCAGAGTGACCGCCGCGGTATGATAATGGTCCCCGTGATTTCGAGAACGCCCAGCTGTTGTTGATTGATCGATCGCTTGCTCACTAGCTCGCTGGAAAACGATCGATCGATCAGAGATCGATCGTGCATCAGGAAGGCTTATGTAAACGCCGGATGGGCCTGTTTCGCAAGTGATTGTGAGGATATACTCACCCTAGTACAAGAATTCACGTCGAGAAGCTCGAACACCGACAGAGTGCGTGCTCTCGAAATGTGCGATAATCTAAGTGCAACGTGATCAAGGCATGCACACATATATACGTTCTGTAATATGGTGATCTAATTAAACAGACGGTCTCGATATCAAGAGGCTTTTACGACTCGTCGTTCTGATAATTCAATAAAAACTCACCTAAGAAACATTTATAATGTGGTAGAGGTACGTTTCATAATTTTATAAAAACGACGATGCTGATTAAAGTAGAAAAATGCTACCACTTATACATTAATAAACAGATAGATATTCATAATTAGTTCGTACGTGATTTTATACAAGAATCAAGGCAAACAAAAAATTATATAACTTTTAAAACAATAAGAGAATTGTGCTCAAATTTTATACAGATGTATTCAAACAAATAAAACAATCTATGGAAATTTTATATTTTTAATAAATAAATAAAAGTTTTTGAGATGCGCGCGACACTTATATCTTTAAGACTCTCAAATAATATCAAGTTTCAGTTCCCATCTTAAAATGCTCGATATTTCTTCAAAAAAACTATTAATAGAAATAATGATTAAATGTAGAAAAATATGCAGAAACTAATTGCTTAATAATAAAATGAGATTACTAAATAGAAATGTACAAAACTAATGATTTCCATTTTGCGGCGTAATAATAAAATTAAAACTGGTCTCTCTCTCTCTTCCGGCGAAGCTACTTAATTTATTCCTTCATCTCAACCTTTATCTTAGAATATGCAAATATTACGGTATGAGCAAGTGCATTCCTGCGCGCTTTCGTTAATGCTGCACTTAGGTTGCTCGTAGGGACGACGATTGGTAGATGGAAAGAGATTTTATCGTAGATCGATAGCGCGCGAAGATGATGCTAGAAAGAGGGTAGTTAAAAAGTTTACGACGACTCCTAAAGCTCAACAGCAACCGGAGCAAGCGAGATTTGCCGCTATTTATTTATATATAAATGCTCCATTTACCAACCGGTGCAGCTAAAAGAGAGAGAGAGAGGATTGGCCGATCAATTCACCAACAAAGATGAAAATATGCGAGAGAGTGACTGAGATCGAAAAGACAGGGATAATAAGGAGCGAAGAAAAGAGAGAGAAATAGAGATCAAGGTTTACGGCGATTTAGCTTTAGTAGTTTCTGCGTGCCACCGCGCGATGCAAACTGCCCGTTTCGAATGCAACGCGCGCGATTCACGCGACAAGTTTTGCACGGCTTACTCCGCTTTGAAAGTATGAATTGCCGGATTGCTGCAGCAGGGCTCTGGGTCGCCGAGAGCGAGAGTGCCATTCCTCGAGAACGACTTTCGCTGTTCGATTATCGGACGCTTCCCGTAATAGCAAACGATCTGCGGGATGACGGAAAAGCGTTCCGCTCTCGAGGCGAGAATGCGGAGAAAAAGAGTGTAATAAAAGCACGATAAGTTTGCATAAATATAGCATCACGTAAAATATGACATAACACGTTCTAAATCATTGGAGAGAAAGAAAATAATTACCAATAGCATAATAATTTTAAAATATATTTTATAATTTATCTACTGTGTGTTAATTATATTAAAATCAGTTGCAGAACTCAATTTCTTCCATTAGAGCACAATTGAGAGATTTTATATAATAGGTTAAATAGGTACCTAAGAAATTGTATAACTGCAAAGATCTCTTAAAGGAATAATTAAAATCGAACTTAATAAAAGAATTAAAAGCTATTATAGAAGAAGAAAAATCTAAAACATTAAAGAGAAAAAAGATGTATTATCGATAGATTAATTTTATAAAGTATCAATAATTTAGTTATTACGCGTTAAATATATTAAATTCAGTTACAGAATTCAATTTTTTCCATTGAAACAATTAAAATTGTACAACATCTAAGAAGTGGTCAATTGCATAACTAATTGTTAAGATTTCTCAAAGAGATAACTAAGAACGAATTTAATAAAAGAATTAAAAGCTCTCTCTCTCTCTCTGAAAAGGAGGAGGAAGAAATGCTTCAGAAAGTTCTCAAGACGCATTTCATTCGCCGTTGCATAATTCAATAATGATCGGAGAAAAGTGCGATCGGTGAAGTAGAAATCGTTAACGCGTGGGAGAAAGAGTAAACAGCGAGGAAATAGAATTAAATAATAAAGTACACACACAGACGGGGGGGGGGGGGAACAATCGTGAACGGAACGCCCGCATCGATCCGTATCGCGATTCACCGAACGTCGTAACACACCTCCGCCAAGTAAACGATTTATTCGCGTGCGGCACCTGGACCACCTTTAACATATCTACACATAATACGTAATACGCAGACACACAGCATGCAACGAGCGTGAGAAAGTCGCAGTTACGCGAACGATGATTCGATTAAGCTAATGACAGTGCGTGGATATACAATCCGTGAATGTGTCCAGAGTTTCCACAGCGATATTCCGTACATTATCGATGCAAAAATCGATCAGGCTTCACTTTGCATCACTCGCGACGCGGGACGCCGTCGGGCCCCCTCCCCCCCCCCCCCTTCATCATCCTCCGTCGTGGGATTGCGCTCCCGTTTCGCGTTGATTTCGAATAAACGCTCTCGCCACGATTGAGGATCGCCTTGGGAAACGGCTTCTAATTTCAATCGCCATAATCCGCGGTCATTATGCACCATCGCGTGGTTACGACCGGCTATCTTACGATGATCTTGCGACGATCTTACGACACGACATGATAAATCGAAGCCGACTGACTGCGAGAACGGAGGCAATTTTGCGTCCTGCAGATATCGATTTCTCAGTGAATTACAAATTGTAAAAAATCACATAGAAATTACGAGTATTATTAGGCCCCAAGACCTGCCTTGTGACCGAATATGGCCTTCTTCACTCATTTGTATTGAACGATTTCAGATACTTAAAAATTTATATATAAATTTATTCTATTTTATTTGTGCTCGAGAATAGATAAAGTAATTAGAATATTTTTTTAATTTAGTCTTAAATTAATATCAGTATAATGGAGACTTACAATCAAGTGAGACATTAAATTCTTTTTAAGAATGTCTTTTAGGTCACATTTAATCTATATGTTTATTGGAAAATATTCTAATTATGTTATTGACGTTGAATTCTCTTTGAGAAAATCTTGGATAATGTTTTTACTTTAAAATGAAATAATTAAACTATTTTCTAGTAAAAGTGTAAACGTAAGCCAAGACTAAAAAAATTTAACGTCTGTTGACTTTATTAAGTCTCCATATACGAAGAATAAATTAAAAAATATTTTAATTACTTAAGCTGTTCTCGCAAGCAAATTAACTTCTTCCTATAAATTAAAGTAATTGGATTATTTTTAAATTTATTTTAATTACGTTCTTCTAAAGTAATTCTAATTACGTTAGAATAAAATTTATTCCAATTACTTTACAATAATTTCCAGTAAAAATATAAATCCAAAACTTTTCTAAAGAAAATTCAACATCAGCTAATTTTCCCTTATATCAAAAATAGAAAAATTTTCGAGCCCGCGAAAAATCAGATAGATAATTTTAATTAGATTTAATGATTATACGCATTGATACGAAGAAATAATCGCCTAGTTCGATTTAATTTCAAATATTGTCTTCGTTATCAGCATCAGTACTTTCTCTAATAAGGTGTCCCGAGGTTAAGTATGCCATTTATCATTCACGACAGGATTAATTATCTCGTTTGGATATTCAAGGGCAAACCCAATGATGAGGTAACGATCGGTCGTTAGCATATCATCCTTAAAACAAATAGATAAATAGGTAATGCATGTGCATTTTTCTATTATATGTACATAGAATAACGCATATATAATGCATTACGTTACAACTGTTAAGATGTTTACTGCGCAAGAAAATGTAAGAGTCCGTATCATGTAAACTCTCGTATCTGTCAACTTGATTCAATTTAATTCGCAAGTAACGTACACGTATACAAAAGGAAGCATGTATGACATGTTAATGCATTATGAATCGCAGTTTACAGTTAACTACCGTTCTCATTATACAGAATGATCCTAAAATATTCTAAAAGATCTTAAGAGGCGATTCCTCATATTAATTCTAAGCAAATAGGTACTTCATACATCCAAAACAAATTAGTTTCAAAAATACAGGATGTAAAAGTTGAAAGAAAAATTTTATTTTTCCAAAAGTTTCAGAAATAATTCGAGTTATTTTGATGAAACTTTAAACAATCATGACGTCGGTTTTTTCTGATGGAGACTCACGGAAGTGGATTAAGATTGTACAAGCGTATCTCTGCGATCTCTGCGATTGATTTTGTCCATGATTGTTTATCGTCTGAGGAGGGCTCAATCCTGGAGCCGAAACTAGTAGCGCTAAGTTAATTTATATTAATTTTAAGTAAATTTAAGTAATTCTTCATAATTATATTTTTATTTTTATAGTTTTTATAATTAAATTTTATTTTATTTTATTACTTGGATTTTTAACATTACATTAAATGAATTTATATTTTGACTCTTACATCGCCCTTGTTATTTATTTATTATTTTTAAACAATCACGCAAAATATTATAAAATAACTTAAATGGTTTTCAAATTTATGGACAAACGCGAAATTTTCCTTCAACTTTGAAATTAAGTTTCAAACGTATGATTATATTAAAGTTTTCGTCTTGAATTAAAAAAGATGTAAAAAATTATATTTTTAAATCTCTTATAGAATAATAAAGAACTACCGTAAAGAAATTTAAACAAAATATTCTTAATTTTAAAAATAAATAATAAGAATAAAAACAAGTAAGAGTCGGTAATAAACGGTTATTACTTGTCCTTGTTCTTATCATTTTATTTTTAAAAGACAAGGGTCCTTTATTATTTTGATCCTTAATTTTAAAAAAAATTACGTTAATACAAAATATTCTTTATCTTAATTATTCATTTATTTTACATTTTTTGCTTTTTAAAGTTACTTAATTCGCGATCAATCCCCGTGAAATAATATTAAATATTTTATCCGTAAAAATGTGAGAACAAAAATCTAAAATAGTTAATTTAAGAAAAATCCTAAGAAACATTAAATTCTTAATATGAACTCCAAGCTAAGCATAGAACAATGTGAATTAAGATGTTGCATTAGATGAACATCACACGAGTTTGAACTATAACGGTTTATTGTTCAGTAACGTTTGAATCATGATCTAAGCGGAAAATATTTTCACGACGATTGTGCATAGCGCAAGTAACGTCGAATAGGTCGAAAAGGTCTCTTATTAAAGTCCGTACAAAATAACCGGGGTCTTTGAGTCGCGAGAGCCGCTGTCGACTTATTGTGTTGCATGGGATACTGCCATCCGTTTATTGGCCTCCCATCAAGATAACAAGACTCCTTTTTCCCTCTTTTTTCATCCTCCGAAGAGAATCCTGTGCCTTGCTTCGCGAGAGAGACAAAACCCCTCATTACAACCGCATCCGTAATTAAGCTTTATACACGACGAAAAATACATCTCTTCGTTCGTTGCCCGGCAATCAGTTTTTATATTATCATTTTATATTATACCCCGTCAAAAAGCCGAGTAGGGTCTAGTTAAAAAAAAAAAGTACGTGATACGTTTGCAAAATGCTAAAATGGTAGTTATACAGTACGACCAATATAATATACTCGTCGAAAATAAAAGTCGAGTATACGGGGAAAGTAACAGAAACGTAAATAAAACTAAGAGAAAATTGAGATAACAAAACGTAAAAAAGTGTAAACACCTCTTTTCGTTGTCTTAATTTACGCTTATTAGAAGTTTCATTTATACGTCTGTTATCCTTCCCTTACACTTCTAATTTTTATTTTTATCTGATATGAATAAGAACAGTAGATTTATTCACAAGGAAGTAATGTTAACAATTTCCCGCGCATAATTGAATCGTACAACTAATAACTAATAAAACTCTAGAAATGCTGAATGTTTATTTTTACCACAATCGTCATATACTCTATTATATTATACAAGAACGTTATTTTCAAATTCAGGCTAAACAATTAATCTTCCTCCTGATTAATTTTTCAGTTCAGTAACTTGGTAATTTAACTGATTTTATTTCATTTTTCTAAGTTTTATAAAAAAAAAGTTGAAAAATTTAAGAACGCAATATCTAAGATGTGTATTAACTCGGACTCGGTTCGACCTCAGCCCTTCGTTATTCCGCTCCTTCACTCCCGCATTGTTACCAGAGATTTACGCTCCTTCAAAGCGATAAAATACTCGGTCCGCAATTTCTTGGCACTCGAACCGATTGGCCACCTTGCGAATGACCGTATGTATGCGGATGCGTATGTATGTATATACATGGTGCACACGAGGGATTAACATGTTTCCTATGTAACGCCACGCAGCCCTGACCAGAGACGTCGTCCTTCGTACTTGCAAGTCGACATTGACGTCGTTATCCGTCGTGATATGCGCTATTCAAAGATTCACCTATGGTATCTTCACGATGGATAATGATGCATGACATTCGTCAATAAACGCTGTCAATGTTCTTAACGCCGTGGAACATTATTAGCATTAAGAAATCGTACAAAAAGTTGCAAAAATTTTTAAATATTCTATCAATTAAAGTAGCTTTGTAATCTCGGTTTAACTTTCTTATCTCTTCCTAAGAAGAACTAGTAAAAAAATAAAGGGCGAATTAAACCAAGATTAAAATTTATCTATATTAGTAGAAATGGACAAAAATAATCTAACGTGAAATTGCAGAAGAAATTCGACGAAAGTTAGAAATATGACAAAAAATATGAAAATTTAATTTTTTAATATGATAATTAAAAATTTAAAAAAAACATGAGAATTTAAATTTTTTAAAATAAATTACACTAGATATAAATAATCAGCAATATAAAAAATCATAAGCAAAAAAACGTTAAATATCAAATCTGAATTTTGAGATGCCAAATATATAAGATTTCTATAATATATACCTACATTTTTTAAGTTTTTTAAACTATGCATTTTGATTATTGTCAAATTTGAAGTGTAATCACAAACTAAAGTTGAAATAATATCACAAATTGAACTTATCATTAATTTAATCTTTATAGAATGAAGTTCTGTTTTTAAAATCTTGCAGCTTTTCTTTGAGTAAGACTTGTTATAGTTCATCACTCCATTATATTTCTTGCCTCAAAATACATATGACATTGTTTTAGTGCTATAATAACTTTTCCGTCTTATAAAGATTAATAATGTTGCTATAAATAAACATCTTAAAAAATTGGAAAGAACTTGTCGCGAAACAATGTATTTGGCGCTTCTTTACTTATCTGATAAATTTTTTAACGTAATGTATTCTCACGTATACCTTACAATAATCTCATCTGCATAATATTTGTATTGAATAAGAGACTCGTAATATAAGATCTCTCCAGATACCAGAACTGTACTATATAAAAGAATTTCCATCTGATTGTGAATAATGATAATATTAATCCTGAAGAAAATAGCATTAAAATTTTAACATGCAGGACGCAACGTGAATGCGATACCTTAATCGCCATCAATGGCACCAATGCATCACCTTGTCGTCCCGAGCAACGCGCTTTTCATCTTATACACTGTATATCAATTGCGATCGCGTGTACCCGATTCTTACAATCGTGCGGAACAGCACCAGCATTAACATATTGAATAATTAATAGGAATGCCAATGCGAGAGGCGCTATTAAGATTTCCATCGATCTCCCGTGAAAATTGAATATCGCGACACTATTAAACGACGGAATATTCTCATCTGGCGTGCGCGCGCGGTCCTTGTGCGTTCATCTTCCACGACAATATAATCGCAATCGCATAAACGATTCCAAGAGCCGCGACGTCTCGCTGCGGTATGCGACGCGTTGCGGTATTGTTGTTACGTCGACGTGTACAGTTAATAGGAATAACGCATGACTAACGCGTCTCGTAAAGCACAGGCCAGCAGGTGAGCGTATACGGATCTCGTTACATAATGCAATCGGCCGCGGGTGCATGCGTGTGCGGCGGCTTAGCCGCACACAAGCGGTGCGTAAAGCTCGCTTCGCACGACCTGTAATTCGCGACAACACGCTATTCAGAATTTTATGAACCCGCGTGTGTGAGTAATGAATGATTTATATTTTATTTTTATATTTTCTTCCAATTTTATGTATATCGCTCGCTTGTTACACGGTATAAAAAATTATAACTTTTTAGTTGATTGCAAAAAAGGAGAAAGAACGGTATTTAAAAAAAAAATATTTTAAAAGAACATGATTACATTTCTTTATAATTAGCACTAACACCAATGATTTTTAAATTCATATAGTAAAATTTTAATAATTCATAACGAGATGAAATTCATTTCCTGGAAAACTGTTTTTTTTTTTTTTTTTTTAATGTCAAATGTATTTTTGTTGTAGCAAATGAGCGATGTTATTGTGCCTTTATGAAATTGGAAAAATTTTATTTGACACACGCAGAACCGCGAGCTAGATACGCACACACGTAACAAATTCAATTTAATTAATTATTTCATCAATAATCTTTATATCAATAATTTTTCGATTAATATCGGAATTTCTTTCATCTGCAGTTTTTAAAATTAACTATATAGATTTTAAGAATGTATCAGATAATAACCTCTATAAAAAGTGACTAAAATTTATACTTTCTGTATAAAAATGAATGTTATATTAAATAATTCAATAAGATGAATATTTAATATCTAACAATACAATTTAAGTTTAAAATATATTTTCATTTTATCTTTTTTTAATTTTTATTTTTAAAAAACGCACATACTTTTTTAAAATCTCATTTTTGATCAAGTTTCAAAATCACCGCCAAATTTGTTGTATTACTTTCGAATACAGTATTAAAAAATCTCTAATTCCTTTATAACTTTTTCATTCAGTTAACAAATACGTGTAATACATCTTGAAGTTTCGAATTGTACAAAACGGGTTTAATATATACAAACGCACACGCATACGACGGTGCTTCCAACACGCACGGTGTGAAATGCGTTTTGCCATCGGCCACATTTCATCTTCTCCGAGTCGGTGCCGGGAAAAACGGGCGCGTGCAATCTCGTAAAGTTTAATAAATAAGCCGCTATCTGCATACGCATCTCCCGAGTTTTCCATTAAACTTTTCGTGGCGACTACGCGACCACGCCGCAAGACACCGCGTAATTTTTCACTACTCCCACGCGCACCATTTGCCAACGTATCGAACTATCTTTTAATCGGTATGTCGAGAGTACGTGTGGCGTGCGTATACGCACGATTTCACAAAACGTCTCTCCTGGTTTTATACTGCTTTTTAATATCGTGCTCTCTTCGCGGATTTTTCTAAACCGTTACTATAAATTACTAACGCAATATAGATTATTATCAGTTTGCACCATCTATATGAGGACGCATAAATACTATATAAGAGAAACTAAAGAATATAAACATTATGAGATATTAGTTTGTATGTATGTTGCATAGGATCTGCACAGATTGAAGATTTTATCGCAAAATAAAATTGCAATAAGCTCTTGCAAAATTACGAATCCGTTTTGACAAACAAAACGATCATATCGTTTCAGCCAATAAATCCACCATAAATAAGTGTACAGAACATTTTAAAACTTAGAAAGATTACGATGTAAAATAGTGTATCGAAAGCTAAAAAAATCCTTTTTCTTTCAACATCTCACTACACTTTAAACATATGCTTATCTTTGATAAGATACTATTACTAATAAAATGATGTCACAGAGATTTCACTTAGAAATTTAATATTGGAAAGTAGTGATTAATTCTTTATAAATACTGAACAGCAGTACTTGATACTGAAAATAAGTAATTAATCACTATCTCTTTCAAATTAGTCAGGATTAAATTGGATTTCTGTATCTCATACCGCATCTTCTACGGCGCACCCAATCATTTTTGGAGTGACGAAGACACAGAAAAAAACAGTCGTGCTGTCATTCGATGAGCGGGTCCTGCAGCCTTGCAACTCCATACGGTCGACTAGAAGAGAACTAGAGTAGGACTGAAATAAAGAGAGCTGAAATAGCGCGTAGCAATCGAGAGCAAATCCTGGCCTCGGTCGCCAGAGGCGTCGCGGCATTCCAGCTGCGGTGTAGGCATGCGACTAGTTTGGAAACGACATAATTATCGCCACCTGGGGCCGCGTTACGCTACGGTTACGTTACTTTCTATGTCGATATTCAATAAACTATCTACGTAAACCTCGATCGACTTTCTGTCTCCTATCCATTTTCTCTCTCTTGATTTCATTTAATATTATATTAGTGATGTCTAACAATGTAGAATATTATACTATATATATTTATAAATATTAATATTTAATACATATTCAACTTCCATATCTTCTTAACATCAATTTTTTTTAGATAAGCATCATGTTTAAAATGTAATATCAAGAAAAAAAATGTAAAAGCTCGCTAGAAGAAAAAGTTTGGTTGCATTAATTGAAATTCTGGTTCAAAATGAACAAATCAGAAATTTTATTGAATCCATTACATTTAGTTGAGATAACCGAAATTCGGAATGATTAGAAATTTTTCTCAATGTTCTTTCGGATTTTTATATAGAATTATAATTTTCCATTCAACACAATACAAATATAATATACAGGGTTAGATCTAGACATGGGCCAGATTGGGCACCGGTCCGGGTTCCCATCTTCCCAGGGGGCCTCGCAGTTAATTTAGTTATTTCTATAAACCCAAGCTTCCAAAACCACATAGCTGGAATCGGGGGATAGCTTCACAGCTAGATCCTCGCGTCCAAAACTGTAGACAAGCGAGCTCGTAAATCTCTTTCTATGAACCCAAGCTCTTGAAACCCCATACGTGGAAAATCGCGAGTCTAACGTGTCCCAAACTGTAGATGATAGTCGTGCACGTGAGTCTCGTCTTTATAAACCTAATCTCCCAAAACAACATATTCGTGGGACAGTGAGTTTCTTATATACGCAGCTCGACGAATAAAAAAATGTTTTTAAATGTCTTCGATGAACAATTTTACAATTATTATTGCTTTTTCATTTTACGGAAAAATCAGTGCCCTTACATGGGCCTCATCGACCCATGTAAATCAAATGGTCCCCAGGGCCTCAAAATATTTAATCCGACACTGATAATATCACATATGTTATGTTGTATGTAACACTTACCTATATTGAACAAGAAATTATATATTGATGTAATGTTACTATTATAGCTCATGTTCTGCAGATATTTTACATATATCATAATCTCTGTAAATTTAAACCTACACTAAACTACATATTGAGATTGAAATTAGACTGGAATTTGATTAATCACGCTGAAAAACAGTCTGATAGAATATAGCTATTAAATATTGAATAAAATAATTCTAATCAAAATATTTGATTAATATAATCATAAATAATTTTACTTTTTAATTAATTAGTCAAATAAAACTAATTTTTTTATTATATTAACTGAATGTTGATTGGAATTATTTCATCAATGCATTCAGTAATTATCATTTAGCTCGATTATTATTAAATCTTTTCTAATATTAAATAAGTATCGACGTCTCAACTAACTAAAGCTATCAACTCAAGAATCGTTAACTCCGTCTTTGGCTATGTCTTTGACTGTAACCTAATTGCGGTAACACGTGCGAGGGTAAGATTACAAGTGCGTGTTTATTGAAAACTGACATCGAACGTGCACATCGACGTGTATCGTTGATCATTGGAGCAAGGTCGTAATTGATGTCACAATCCCTGTTCGCAAACTAACGCACTCATTAACATTGCGCATAATCGATGCGTACGTCGGCAATTAAATGAGCCTCGAGTTTACGAGATCGAAAATGGTAGGAATTTCAAGGAAAGTTTGCCTTTATAAAATTTGGAGCATCTCATCGAGCTAAGGATTTGTATTTGTAACAAACAAAAACAATCCGAAAAATATTTATAAAATCTACATGAAAGGAATTAAAATTTGAATCGATTTCAGAAATCTCTTTTCAGAATTTACTGTATAATTTTTTTCGTAGTTTATATAATATATAAATACCCTAAAAAGTTATATACTTTCTAAATATTATATTATATTTTCCATATCCAAATGCTTCCCTCCGTAATCTAGTCGTACGACTTCATTAATTTTCTAAAGTTGTCTTTTTCAAATTGACAAATTGTAAAAAACATTGTAATTTTTGTTGTTTGCAATTTAATTTCATGCAACGTTTTTGTGCAATTACTTTTTAAATATACCTCAGAGGATTTTTCTAACTACTTCTAATATCCGCAATGAATGTAAGATGCAGTGCGACTTTTGGCCGAGCATAAATCGTTACCAAAAAGGGTTGAACACGATACCGACGCGCTTCGATTGCGCTCCTATACCTTCGGGCGCATCGTCGTCGTGGAGAATCAACGTGGCGATAGCGAGAGACGAGAGCGAGAGTCCTCCTTACCTGTAACACAGAAAACATTTTCCCATTAGACCACATCCTCCCGGCCATAATTTGCATCTGCGTCCTCCTCTATCTCAGCCTGTTTCTCAAGGCTCCGCGCGTTCCGCCGGTTGCATAACATAATAGCGAGAGCGTGCGGGCAAAAAGATTCGCTTGAATAGTGCGTACGTGTGCGTGAAACGCGGCCGATCTCATCGTGGGACTCCGCTCGACTAGGAAACTTTCGCGCTTTTTCTCCCTCACGAATCAATCACGATTATCTAGTTTTCATACGCGAAACATCGTCGGCCGGACTGAATAGGTCACATCAAAGAAACATGTATAAAACGTACATTCACGGACGGAACGATTTTGCTCAAGTATCTACTTTAAGTAGATACAAATCTGAAAATAATTTCGTTGAGCTGAAATAATTATGTAGAGAACTCAACCATGACGAGCAATGCTGCAACAAATTTTGACATTCTGGCAACTAGCTTGAGCATACTATATATACATAATCATTTTGATCGTCTAACAAAATTATTTTCAGATTTGTATCTAGCAAAATTGTTAGATATACCTTCAGCGTTCTTTCTGTGTTAGAATCCACATTGTTAAATATTATTAAATGGAAAGTACATTATTGAAATTTGCACTATTTAAAAATATCTAATTTGTCGAAGATATTATAAAGAGTACTACTTGAGATAATATTTCAGCCAGAAGCCCTGTACCGCGCGAGTTAATAGCAAGAATCATGTAGTGCTCAAGGTCGTTAAGGAATATACACCCGTCTATGCGAATATCCTATCCGAGAACTCTGTATGTTAATTTCATGGCGACGACACTTTGAGGAACGAGGGTCGTACCGGCGTATTTCGTGCGTCCGTAGTCACCGCGTGTCGTAGAACGCCTCCACTCTCTTCTCGCAACAGGATACAAAATGCGAGAACATTGGCGAACAGATCGATCGAAAGCAGATGATCGACGATTGCTAGAGCTCGTCGTGTTCGCGGTTTAATGTACGATACCGTCGTAACCACTTGCTAGTGAGAAGAAGTGAAAAAAGACGCTCGTGAGCGGACTGGAATAGTTATCGATTAAAATGTGTCTTACGTATTGCAGAACAGTATGACAGTTTGTTAAACAATTCATTTTAAAAAATAGAATTCTTATAATTCTAATTATGTAATTAATTCTCAACTCAACATTTTTAAGATTTAATATTATTTAGGAAAATAACATGTAATAAAATAAATTATAAATATAACGTATTCAGAATATATAAGTATTTTATTATCAATTTTTAGTTAAAATTTGGTATGATTTAATTATTTAAGTTAATAAAATTTAATAAATAAATTATTGAAATAAATTAGTAGTGTATTATGTAAAAATATATGATAATATCTATAAATAAATGTAAAAATGTGTATTCATTCTATAAATAAAAAAGTGCCTTACATGTAAGAATAATGAAAAAATGTACTTATATTAAGCATGCGACTATCATAATTCATACTTTATTCCATTCCTGCGTCTCACGACAGCATAAATCCTTATCCACCAAGCTTACAGCGGAAAGATGAATGTACGCCTATATAAAGTATTTAGTTACGGAAATATACCGGCGAACAAATTCTTGGCAAATTAATTCGCCACTTCGCGCTGGGATAATAAACGACGAGTTTCGCGTTGTCCCGCGAATATATGTTAGGTCGGACATTGTGCAAAATCGTAGTGTGCTTGTTAAACACGACGGGATAAACGCAGCGTGAACGGGACAAGGAACGGTGATACGAAAATACATATCCTTTTCCAGGATTTTGCCTCGTAAACTAGCTCCTACTTCGGCTGCCTCTCTTTGAGACACCGGCCGAACGCGACGCGAATCTACGAACGGTCTAGCACTCTCTAGAGAAGGAACGGCCGCGCATAAATCCACTGGAAAGAACTTAAAACAGCGTAGACAGATAGACAAAAGCTATGCATGTTACATACAGAATTAATAAATACCGACAGACATAAAATGATTTGTGCAACGGATATGCTATTAACATATTATACTGTTGTGGAGAATCCTGAGAAGAAACTCTCTGAAAAAAGAGGTTCAATCCAATTATATTTTAAATACTTGTTACCTTGAAGAAATAAAAAAATATTTGAATAAATTAAAATAAGCTGTAAAAAAAAATTATCAAACGGAGAACATATTCATCTTTAGGATTGATTGAAATAACTCCTGCTGATCCATCAAGAATTTTTAATGGACGTTCGACCTAAGTTTCCAGGAAGCATTTTCGCCTCGAGTTGTAGCCAGAGGGATCATCTGACGTCAACTCACATGATCGTATCTGATGATCAACGTCGTGTTTCGTGTAGGTGTGTAAAAAAAAGTGATCAAAGACATGGTTAGAACAATAGACTTGCAGATGCTATCGACCGTCGTAAACGGTAGATATTCTGACGAGCTATGATACAGCGATGTGAGCCAAGTAGAAAGCAACAGTCATCGCAAGATGATTTCAGATATATATTATAAAAAATATAAAGAGATTAGCTTTACAATAAATGTGTATTACAAAGAATACACATTTCGATCAATATTAAAAAATTACTAAGTTAATGTAGTAATTAAATTAATAACTAAATGTACAATTTTATCTCCTATATTTTTCTAATATTACATATTATATATAAATATACATACATACATATATTTATATATAAATTAATGTAAAAGAGAGAAGTTGTGAAAAATATATACATACATAACATTATTTCAATTATTGACAAGTAGATTATTCTAGTCTTCTATAGAAAACATGTTTCCGAAGTTTGTGAAGTAATTTAAAGGAACAAATAAGCAAAAGTATAATATCCTTGAAGAATTTTCACAAAAGAGAAAGAAATGCCATTATTATTGAAGCAGATAAGGAAATAACAATCAGTTTGCACATTCATATCTTGCACAACAAACCGTTTGTATATCATATCAAGTAGAATATCGTTGTTGAAGCAGAAAGGAAAATAAACATATTTACATTCCACAATTGTGAATATATTAATAATCTCTTCTTTCTGTACGCTGCTTGGTAAGCAAGTTTCTTTTCAAACGGTTTAACTGTGCAAGACATGGGACTGTTGATTTTCCTTTAACTGCTTTAATAATGACATTTTTTCCTCTTTTGTAAAAACAAGCTAGATTTCTATAGAAATATTACTTTTGCTTCCTTCTTTCTTCGAACTATTTAAAATGAGAGACACAGAAATACGTTTCCATAAAGAACAAAAATAATCCACTTGTCAATTGTTAATGTTGCTTTATACAAGCAGACAATAAATTTTGAAATTTCCATTCTGTGCCATATTTCAGGATCTACTAACAAATTATATTCCGCCTTCCTTTTATATTCCACTCCTCAAGTAAGATTAATTTCTTATCATAAGAATAGCACAAATACTCTCGATTGCTTGCCATTGCCTTCCAAGAGGTAACAACCGAATAAAAATCCAATTTTTCTAGCTAGATTTAAACTCGAGTCTTTGGCGAACATTCGAATCTGTGTGCCATGATCGTCACAGATTATTGGAGTTGATAAAACGTTTCGGAAAGTAAAAAATATATTATAATAAAAGCCGACTATTGTGTATTAGTACATAAGCCTCAATTAGTGTAACGGCGGACTTATCCTACAATAAACAATTCCATAAACAATCATTAAAATTCATTAATAGCGGAAATATTAAGAGGGGCCATTATATTGTATTTGCAAAAGCCTTACAATTAGTCTTACTTTCTCTTATGTACATAAATGTAAATATATGTATATTAATGTAAATGTACGTGTGTACGTACATACAATACATACATACGTATATCTTGCATTTTTTTATACAGAGAAATAAAATTTTAGATTGCACAGTTGCATGATTGCTTGGCTAATATCTATTAGCACTATTTTAAGATTACCGCAGGAACATGGCTCAACAATTTCAGAATGACCATCAACTACCTTTACAAATGGAATATGTATCTTTTAACCTGTAGCTTCTTAAACCATTACATAAACGCGTCGGCGTTTTACGACCACCTAAGCCTGTCAAAATACTGGCGTTTATGACGATCGGTATCATCTTCATGTCCATTGTTCCAGCCACGCCTCTTTTCGAGTCGAAAAATATATTCTGTTGAAAGAAATACTTGATACATACAAGATGCGAATATAATTTCAATGAGTCATCCTAGTATCCGAAAAATCGGAATTTTGAATTCGGCAATAACTACACGAATTCATTTATATCTATAATATTTCAATTCCTGGTGAATTGAAATAGGTAGAATACGGATTCGTGTAGTTATTGCTGAATTCAAAATTCTGATTTTTCGGGTATTGGGATTAAATTCAACGAGAAAAATCAAAACTATCGAGTAAATAGATGTGCGGTTATAAGAAAGATATGATTAACAAATATCAACAAAACACAATTGTCTAAAACTGATATTTATCTATCGTATTTTTCTTCGCACACAAATATATCATTTCAGCATAGATTAATGCGCGAGTTACTATCTGTCGGGTCAATCGCCGCAAGCCTAGTGAATTAAGTCGTTACGAACGATTACGATTCCACGCTAATTTGTTACGCCTTGTGAGTCACCAACTGACACGTTTAATAATGCCGCGTCTCTTGTTTCAACTTTTTACGCCGCTCTAACGAGAACTATTAGTTACAAAGTTCATCCGTAAAGAGGTCAAGTCTGCGGTGAATCGTATGACTTGCCGCAAAGTTATCAGCCGGCAAAAAATTCGCGCAAGTCGGACGTGATCAGTATACGTGTATGTTACTAATCAACCGGCACGAGTGCGTATATAGACACGAACGAGATCACTCACGCTAAAAAATCGGGTGGTAGAATGAAAATGCAGTGCGCGCCACGCACGCTCTCATTCTGCGGCACGAGTCAACCACGTTCATGACATAGTTTTATTTTACTCGAGTCACTCACTGATCTAAACCGGACGGAATGAGAACAGTGAAACTTTGATTATTCAACCATTTAATTCACTTAAAATAATCAAAGTAAAGATGTGTACTCGATAATGCATAAACGAGCAATTATCGCGTACATACTTTTTGTGTTTTAGAGGTATATATAATTAAGTATAAAAATGTGTGAGAGAAATTATAAAAAATCATGTATATGAATATAAATTATATTTACAAAAGACAGTTATATATATGTATATTTATATAAAACAGTTTAAAATATTTTAAATAATTGTAAGAAACTGTGAAATATATAATATAATACTGCCAAAAGTTCGATATTTTTGTAACCAATTAAATACCCTACATAATTAATTTAACAGTTTAACAATATTATTTTAGGATCTGTGTGATAATTATATTTTTAGATACTTCCATGAAACTATCTTTTTCATCACAAAATACCTTAAATAAGTCCTGACATGATAGATGGCGCACTAATAACAAATCCATATGATTTTTAGAAAGTACTAGACCTTCAAACATACGTGTCAAAATTTTAGCTCAATCGGACCTTTACTTTACAAGTTACTGTGGTTTAAGTGACGCTACTTTTGCATTTTTCAAAACAATGGAAAAATCTGAATTTCGTGTGTTGATAAAGCATTGGATGGGAAAAAATATCAAGCAAAGCAATGTCTTGATAAGTGTTATTCGGACTCTGCTCCGTCGGAAACAACAGTTAAGAGATGGTATGCTGACTTTAAACGCGGTCGTAAAAACACAAATGATGCTGAACGCTCTGGTCGCCCAAATTCGACAAAAGTAGTGTTGCTATAACTTGTAAAGTAAAGGTCCGATTGAGCTAAAATTTTGACACGTATGTTTGAAAGTTTAGTACTTTCTAAAAATCACGATGTGTTATATATAATTGTTCTTTGAAATATAATTTATATTTATAATCACATAATATTTTATAATTTTTTACACTTGCACATTCAATTTAACTACATATATCTCTGAAACAATAAGTATTGCGTTAATTGTCATCAATCTAATTCACGCACAGCAGGATCGATGCGCTCCGCAAGCATCCTCGTGTTTCCTCTTGCCCTATCGTGGTTCATTAAACACTAGACACGTAGCAATGCGACGTATCGAGGATCCTCATCAAAAACTACAACGGAGCACGCGATCTCCTGACGTTTTATCCTTCGGTTCTCCTGCGCGCAGCTGTTTATCGCGATTCCGTGACGTGACAACGATGAAAAGCCGATACGACGAGAATGTAATGGGGTTGACGAACCCTTGGATGCAACTAGGTGGCGAGAGGCAAGGCCGGACGAGGATAAGCCGACCGTTTTTCAGCTCGCCGTAAAGCCAGCGACACACTTACGAGACGTTGGCCTCCACCGGCCGGCTAGCGTGTGTAAACACGGAGGATATCTTTATTTGCGTGTTTGTGGGCGGCGAACGAGAGAGCGGACGAGCTGCCATGGCGTCGTCGTGGCATCGGAGAGCAACGGACTGCACAACGCATGCAATCGCAATAAGTAGGCAGTCTCGAATCCTTATGTGGGTAACCCAGTCCCACAGAAACACGTTTCGCGGATCCTTCCGTAACAACATATCGCGGTCCTTTAAATGCGTCGAAGGAAGTAAACTGCGCAAGGAAAATCATCGATAAGAAAATTCTGTCTTTCTTCATTTCTCTTTCGTATCATTTTATTTACACAGCATTTTATATGTATACCTACTTAATAGTAAACATTGGTACCGCAGAATGACGTGAAAGAATTGACCGAGTAAAGTTATAATTAATGATAAACTTCAAAATATAGCTTGTAATTTTGTATTCCTGGCAAGTAATGTGAGCAATCTTCCGCCAGTTCCGCCAACGTTTCGGAAGATGAAAGTAAAGCGAAAGCGAGAGATAATGAGGATATGCATCCGTAGCAGAGAAAGGAAAATACAGCCGAATTACCGACTTTTTTTTTTTAGTAACGGTATTATATAGGTATGTTAGTTGATTAAATGCACTCAGAGAAAAAATATAATAATGACAAATAAAGATATAAATAAAAAAGTAACGCTTGTTATATTTAAAAAAAAAAGTCGAAACGTTTCTCTTTTTTTAAATTTATGGAATAATTTGATATATATTGTCATCTTTTATATTATTGCTTGTTTTTAATACCGTATTTTAATATCATCAGTTTTTTTTTACAAATAAGGAGATGAGAATTATATAATTAGGGAGAGGAGACATTTATAAATCAGATTATTAGAGTTGCGTTGCAAGTCCGACAATTGTTCGGCGCGCAATTTGGGGGGTACTATATATATTAATAGAACGTTATTTCCTACTTTGGAGAAATATTGCGAAGAATATCACTACGTCGACTCGCCATCAGAGGTCTATCGATATTCGCAAATTCTCGCAAATGCTAAGACACGCGTATATCTCTTTATATAGAATCTCGATTTAATAACTTACCAAGGCGTATAAGGTAGGCTTCCACTACAATGCCTTACTGATGAGTTCAGTAGTGGAAACCGGGACGAAACGCCAAATAATTACGTGATATTCTTCGCAATATATAATATTAGAATAAATTATCAGATTTAGATTTAAAATTGTAATTTGACTCTTATTCGCCCTGTTTAACGTATTAATTATTATAATTATATAAGTTTTATATGTGTAAAATTAACGTATTGAGTCGGAACAAAAGTTCATAACGCTACTTTATTTGTATCACGTCTGTTTTTAAATTTTTTTAACGATTTTGTAAGGAAAATTAAAAATGTTCATATTAGAAAGTCAAAAATTTTTTAACAATTTGTGTACCACTTTTCAAATTATTATAATTGCCGTAATTCTTTATCACGATAAGTCATGTGTACATTTTAATATTTAATAAACGTGATTGCAATTGTTTTTTGTGCTGACTAACGTGACGAAAATCTTCACGGTGGAGAGAAAGTTAAAATACGCTTATCAAACATTGCATGTGCGACGTTACTCAGGGATTTCCTTATATGTTAGTTCTTATATAAAACACACTAAATGCATTAGTAAAGAAAGCTTTTGAATGTAAGGCTGTGCACATAAAAAAAAAACAATGCTGATTAATCTGATGGTAAGTAGACATTTAAAGTGAGTTAGGCTAAAAGAAACTGATCGAAGATTAAGGATTAAGGAAATACGTGACTAAAATAAATTTCGTTGACTCTTTCATTCTTCGTCTGCATCAACACTAAACATATGTTTTCTTCGATTACTAAATATCATCGAATTACTAAATTATTGAATTTGTATTTTCTCGTAAAAATACTGTGTTTAATAAAATTGATTAAAGAGCAAACGCGGAGTTATAAAAACGCAGCGAGAAATTTATATAATTAAAGAACTTAGATTTTATATATTAAAATTTTTTCTCATCCATATTGTAGATATTATCTAAATATGCACGAATCATTAATGATCGATATTACACGCACATTTGAATACTATAGATGTGTTCATAGAGAGAACATTTATACAAAGATCAACTTTAAGAAACGTAAGATTTGTTTGCGCTTCACATTTGGACGTGATGGTCGAGCCAGTCACGTGTGCTCTCTAAAGCAAGGTTACTTCTTTCTCCATCATTTTTGTACGTCTTCTCTATTACACAATGCTTTCGTGCTCCATGGATAATAGAAAGAAGGTCGTACGGATTGTCACGTCTGAATTAACGTTGCGTCAACTCGCGTGTTTCTCATGCGCGCACTAATGTTGACGAGGAGAAGCATCGTCGCTTCTCGTTTTGTCCGGCCGTGACAAAGCACCGACGTTTATTCATCGCAAACTGACGTCTAACAACGTTAAAAGGGCTCGCTCGGTGTGGCTTGGTGGAGAACCGCGGGAGACGTCGAAATATTCTCATTGTGTAGCCATTTGTAGGAATCAAATCTCTCCGAGAGAGCCTAAAGTAATCGATTTTACAATGAACGATGTCCGGTGCGGGCATCGTTCGTCTTTTCGACACACGATCAAGTTTCGAATGAAAGCTTGTAACACAGGAACGACAGGTGTGATGATAAATACATCTCGGTGTGGCTTGTTAAAAACGACCCTATTGCGCTTGTGTACACGCTTATTCATCTCCTGAAAGATTACTATGGTGACGTAGGAGAACAAGATTATTCAAAGAAGTCATCGAAAAGAGAGAGACTGCCCTCTTTAAAATGAATGATCATAAGCACTCATTCTAAATTTACTGTTACTGTCAATAATTTCGTGGTCATCAAGTAATTTAGTACTTAAGCTAAGTATTCAATTATAAGATTTAAAATAAACAAGAAATACTTAGTTCGAATAAAACACCGAATGACTCGCTATATTTCGTGATAGACATACATTTCGTCGTAAAATACAAATAAATACGACAAGAAATATTATACAGTGACTCTAAAAAAAGATCCGACTGCGATTCGAATTTAAGGATCTTTCGTGTTTCACTTAGGTCGAGTTTCACAACTCACGACTAACTCTTAACCTAACTAAAGGTTTAACTTATTTCTCATCTATTTCCAAAATTCTGGAATTAGAAAGAGATAAAGAATAAGTTAAATTTCAGTTAAGAATTAACCATATGTTATGAAACTGGGCTATAACGCATCACGATTGCTCCACTGCTGTCATAATTATTTCAGTTATCTACAAATTATACTTTTAATTGATTCTGCGGTCTTTTCTCCTACACAGAAGAATGATTTTGTTGAAGTATCTAATTATTTAGCTACATATATCCAATAAATTAAAAACATGCAATAAATTTTAATAAATATTTATTTATATAGTACTAACTAAATAAAAATAAAGATATATTTGCTCAACAACTATTAATTTAAATATTATTTTTTTAGTAAATATTTATTTATTATAAAAAATGTTTAGCTAACATTATTTAAAAAAATATAATATTAAGATTTAATAATACTTTTTGAATGCACAGCACAGACTTCCAAGGAACATCATAAAAACGTCCACAGGACATCCTATATCTTGAGAACGTTCCCAGAATGTTCCTCGGATAAAGTATACTATGTGTGGCAGAAATTTGAAAATAATTTTATTAGACTATCAAAATAATTATGTAGAACGTTCAAGCTTGATAAACAATGCAAAAAGTATCAACTTATGCATCCCATATTTGATGGTCTAACAAAATTATTTTTAAATCTGTATTTAACTAAATTTTTGGATACTTTAGCAAAACCAATTTCATGTACAATAATCAACTCCGTATTACAACTGCAAAAGATAAGTAAAATATAAACTAATATTCAATAAAAATGAATCGATCTGGAAATTACCATAAGAACAAGATTGTGCGTTATGGACGAACGCTTACGTATCGCACACCTCGTATATTAGAAGTTCTAGCATACTGTTGTCATCCAGCCTTTCTTCGAGATATTTTATCTAGATACGGACGTTAACGTTTCGTTCGTGAAATAAATCCCGACGTGTTACGACCTCGCGCGATCTTTTTCTTCGTAACTTGCGCTGCAAGGAGCCTTGGTTTTATAACCGTTTTTTCATGGAATCGACCCTTTCAAAGGGCACCTATGATCGCGACTAACTGGCCACCGAGAGAATTATGAGAGGAACACAAGCTGCGCAAACGAGGCCGATGAAGATGTGGTGAACTGCGCCGAAGACCATTCGCATCTTTCATTTCAGCCATATGATTTATTACAACAAATTTTTTAAACACGACACGTTTATACTTTCCTGTTCGATCTTCACCCTCAACGAAATTGTATTCATTTTTCAATTTACACCGCTAATATTTACGACCACGTAATGCCCACACCCGCTCGTTAAATTTTCACTTACGAAATAATTGCGAGATGATAAATGAAGAAAAATGCACGATATAAATATACAATAGCATCGTGTTTAAAATTTTATCTTATACATATATTATTTAAAAATATAATAACATATAAAATACAAGATTATAATATAGCGAATATAGTTACAATAATATAATAAACATAATAAATTAATTATATGCAATTATATATATATATATATATATATCGTAAAATAATATATATAAGAACAAATTAAATGCAATACTATATTGTGTATTAGATTACTATCGTAATATTATATTTTACATGATATATGAATTCTTTTCTCAATTGTTTGGTGTAATATCGATAATGGCGAAAATAATTAAAAGATAATACAAAGAGCACCATTAGCGATAATTTCACGCTGCGAATCCGTAAACGCGGATCAAATTTAAGGCAAGGAAGATATCGAATAAGAACGCGATTATTTTCTACATGGGCATAAATCATATAGCTTTCCGGCACCGCACACTCGACTTTGTAATTCTCGCCCAGGGGCGAGAAGATGAAGCCGCTCTATTAACCAAATTTATAGACACCCGCGGATAGAATCGAGATACATCTTCGAAGGAATGGTAGTCCGCAGTAGAGCCAGATACAACACACTTGAGGCCGTTAAACGTGCCCCGATGCATAGGAATGACGAGGAGAAAAGAAAGGATCAGAAGCTGAACGTAAGAAGAAAGGTAGAGAAGAATGCATCGTTGCGCTTCTAGGAACGGTCGTGCTAGCGCATCTTCATTATCGAATCCATAGGGGCCCTAAGGGCATCGCAGCTTGGAATTGGGCCTGATCAATTAGCGTACACACCAAGGGCTTGGTGAACTCTTGAGCCAAAACGAGCAAAGGCCAAAGATGCACGTGCCACGATGCGCTTTCTGCTTATGAAAGTAGGCTGAGCGTGTCGTCGCGGATCGTCTCCTCCTCCCGAATATTCAAAGGAAAGCACGAAACACGCGAAAGTTATCCCGTGTGGAGATTGCGCACCCACGTATAATTATTTTTATGTCCGGAAACGGTAGATAGATCGCATACGGAAAGGATAATTTTGCTAAAGTATCTAAAAATTTTGCTCTGCGAAAATAACTTTTTGTTCAACCGTCAAAATAATTATGTAGCTAAACAATTAAGCATCGACGATTATCAGCTGCAAATTTTCCAATTGTGTACGTAATTATTTCGATAGTCCTAACAAAATTGTTTTTAAATCTAACTAAATATTCAGCAAAACCCTTCTTTTCATGCATAAATGCCTGTTGTTGCAGGTTATTCTGATAAGTGCAATCGGTGACGCGCGTCCGTTTACAGCGCATAAAAGCGGACGTTTACATTGCATTATTCAATATGGACGTTGTCCATAAAGTGCACGATGACAGCTGAAAAGCGGACGCTGTTCAATAATGGCGATTTATGCATATTGATTTTAGGACGTCGGCGCGCCTCTCGCGACCGCGAATAACACTTGGAGAGATATTACAGTGAAAACTCATTATAACGGAATCTACAGATGGGAATAAAATTTATCATATTAAAATTTATGTTAAATATCATGTAAACTAATTTATGTAAACACACATTACAAAGGTTCGCCGAATCATTTCTCTACACAGAGAAAAATCTGAATCACACAAAATTAAAATTATGAAAACGTAAAAAGGTTAAACAAATAACGTTATAAAAATAATAAACTAAAGCGTTTGCACCTGAATTGGATATTTCAAACGTAAGACCAAAGTTAAAACTTGTTACAACATTACTCATCGTGCTTGAGTCTCCTACATAATTATTTTGATGATCTAACAAAAATATGTTCAGATCTCTACATCTAGTTAAATTTTTATTTCAGCATATACCTCGTTCTTTCTATGTGTACTTATTCCCGACGCGTTAACAAGCTAAAAAAAAGTCACGTTGACGATCAGGAAAATCCGCGATCGCCGATTTAGATCTGCAGGCCAGTTTAATGAGGTGAATCAGGGTTCCTTGAAACGCCATACGAGGCGCGTACATATTTAACCCACTCGGACGACACGCATCGTAATGCGAATCATGCGCCGCACCACGCCACGCTGGTGACAAGAGGCAGTCATAAAGAACGTCCTCGTGCCACATACTTCGAAGAGAAAACGTATTTTCATTCGCGATAATCCGCGCGGTCTGCGGTGAGACACGCCGCGCGGATTCATTATTAACGATCCTCTAATAAATAAGCGCTAAACTAACTCGACTTCCCAAAGCTTGCGTCGTCGTGATAATGAGCCTCGTTACGCAACCGGTATATTTCTGTTGACCATTCCAGTACGAGGAAAAAGTGTTAAAAGCCAATACGGATTCTTTCGTCGGCAGTTTCATAGCGTGCAATCTAATCGACAATTTAGAAAGAAAACTCCATGTGTGACATCGACAACCACTTTTCTCTCGGTTAACGATAGAATTATGTTTCAACGTGAAAGTTTCAACGCGCTATCGAGCTCGCTGTCATGAGAACATAGTTCGACTATCAATGAAGCTCGCGCAGCTAAGTTCTAAATATGCCGAGGGGTCACTTACCCGGAATAATTATATACAGGGTTCATTTGAAAACTTTCCAGCTGATTATCTCGAAAAATATAAAAGATACAAAAAATAGTTAAAACATGTATTCCATGATTTCGAGAGGGAAGGAGAATGGCACTCTCAATTTTTTATTTGGAGGGCGTTTTCAACGTAATTTGAAGGTCAAATTAATTTTTTTAAATGGAAATGTATATTTTTTATTACACAGGATTTTATTCTACGTAAAAAAACAAGTAACTTCTGTAGGAAACATTTTTTTGTTCGATCACTATTTTAGGAGATATTTAAGAAAATAGCAAGGCATAGTTACTGTATAAAATATCATCATTTATTATAACAAATGTTCTCCGTTGTTTGCTAAACAATAATAAAGGCGATTCTGGAACTCTGAATGAACATTTGGAAAGTATTTGCTGGAATAGCTTTACATTCCTGTACAATTTTTTGACGTAAATTGTTGATATTTTCCGGTGGAGTTTTTGAGTCGAACTGAATGACAATCTTTATTTAAATTTACTAGACAACGTTATTGATGCACTTATAATTGAAAGTCTTGAAAATCAAAAAGATGAAAATGGCGAATTGTTGTTAAATGAGGAACCTTTGTGCTTCCAACAAGATGGTGCTCCTCCACATTATGTGTTACCAATTCGACGGCTAAACAATCGATTCCCATAGAGATGGATTGGTAGAAGAGGAGCCATCGAATGGCCACCAAGATCTTTTGATCTAACTCCACTCGATTTTTTCTTATGGGGACACTTAAAATCCGTTGTTTATAAAACTCCACCGGAAAATATCAACGATTTACGTCAAAGAATTATACAGGAGTGTAGAGCTATTCCAGCAAATACTTTCCAAAATGTTCATTCAGGATTCCAGAATCGCTTTTATTATTGTTTAGCAAACAACGAAGAACATTTTGAACATTTGTTATGTTATAATAAATGATAAAATTTTAAATATCTCCTAAAATAGTGATCGAACAAAAAGATGTTTCCTATAGAAATTACTTGTTTTTTTTACGTAGAATAAGATCCTGTAATAAAAAATATACATTTCCATTTAAAAAAATTAATTTGACCTTCAAATTACGTTGAAAACGCCCTCCAAATAAAAAATTGAGAGTGCCATTCTCTTTCCCCCTCGAAATCATGGAATACGTGTTTTAACTTTTTTTTTGTATCTTTTATATTTTTCGAGATAATCAGCTAGAAAGTTTTCAAATGAACACCTATGTACAAATTCATAAAGAATTCATGGTAGATAATAATCGCAATGCATAAACTAAATTCTAATAATTTAATAAATAAAGTATAACTTTTTCGCTTTCCACTTACAAAATTTTCTAATTGTTCTTAACGAAAACATTGTTCGCAAATATTAAACTCTTATATTTCTCGTTTCTATTTAATTCTTGCCAGAACAAATTGGGTTCACGACATGACGCCACTAAAAATAGTTTGGTATAATGAAAAACTCACAGGTATCTTGTAAAATATTTCTAAAAACTTATTTGATTTTCGTGAGGAAAACCCATCAATTATATATATATACGCATAAATAAAGGTAAAATAAGATCCTGACCGAGATATAATAATTAATTCTGAAACGAAATTTAGTTCAGTCTCTGAGCAAAGAGAGAAACGTTTTGTATTCGCCGTATACCTTCCAGTCACGGATTTCTCAATCGATTTAACGGCGCGCCGCGAGATTTTTATGCCACTCACGAGTTTAATTATTTCTACGGTGTACGCGGGGGTTAACGAGTGATCCGATCGCGCGTGCAAGAAAAGGCACCTCGTTGTTCGGCTGTTCCTGCCGTTCACGGTCACGTTCCTCGTCGGCGCGGCCGGCGCGGCGCACGCACGCACGCCCCGTTCACCGATAATTTTATGGTGCGCAATTCTGCAGCCTGTAGACAAATAACAGAGCCCAACCGCGTCGTGCGGCTCGCTGCATCAACCGCGAGAGATGCATTCGCGGGATTTATCGTAGGAGGAGTAGGACGAGGGCAGCTCTTCGTCCGATAGCCGAAGAGATGGTTTCGTTCCTTTGCCTCGCCTGTCTCCTCCTTCTTCTCCTCCTCCTCCACCTCCTCCGCCTCCCCTTCATCTCGACACACAACGCAGAGCCGCAAAATGCTCTCTCAGCCGTCTTCCTGCCATTGTGCCCAGCCACGTTACCAGACGTCGGATTCGCAATACTTTGCAAGCGCAACGCGTGTCATGTTGCATAAAGCAACGTTACTCAAAGGCGCGTCGACGTTCCGGACCTCAAGTATAATGCTTGAA
This sequence comes from Cyphomyrmex costatus, assembly GCF_001594065.2. Lineage (NCBI taxonomy): Eukaryota > Metazoa > Arthropoda > Insecta > Hymenoptera > Formicidae > Cyphomyrmex > Cyphomyrmex costatus. Next base: position 52,650 of record NW_017275705.1, read on the forward strand.
ATGCAAATTCTCTGATGTTATCATTATCTTAAAAACTCGTAAAACTTTAGATATATTCAGTTAGAAAGTTTATATTAAAGATATTTTTATCATGTCCCAAACCCACTCAAATTATGGTGCTAATTTAACGTTTAAGATGAATGTATATATTACAAAGTAACATAAATATTATTTCAAAAATTAACACGAAAAATGTACAGTTCGTAAGCAAATTGTAGATGCATATTTCTTAAAATTAACATTTATAATGAATTTCAATAAAGTTAATTAATTAACACTTTTATAGTATGTTAAATTAATAATTTTATTCATTTACCTATTTTAGAATTTATATGTTAACATATACTATATTTAATTGTATGTGTGTGTGTATTTATTATTCACTTAGATATAAATTATGTTATTAAAATATTGAAAAGAAATATTGAATATTAATTTAACACAAAACATTCAAATAACACAATTATACATTATGTATTATATAAATTAATACTCAAACATATTATATTAAAAATTCAATACGAAAATTTTAACTCAAATATAAAATGTTTCTAATATAGTATTATATATATTTTTTAATTTTCGCTTTTAATTGTTTAAACGCAAAGACATTCTTTACTAATAAAGATATGAATGTCGATAGAGTTTTAATGCACATGTAAACTACTGATAATTCTCCTGCGGCTTTCTCTCGAGACACGTGTGTCACGCCTTATTAGCACCACTAGGGAAACGAGACTTTCCGTTACAAAAAAAGTCGATACAGCTTAATCACTTTATTGGTCGGTCGAGAATTGAGCTAACTGTCGATCGGACGTTTCTCAAAGACAGCCATACGGATTTCTATACGTCTTGGCACGCGCAAGCACGCGAATGATAGCCAAGAACGGCACGGTGCGGCCATTGTTTAGTACAGCATTACACCGCTCGCGGTTTCACAATCAAGCGTGGAATCGTGACGACATTATATTCATAAGACCGCGGCGACTCGCACGAAAGTACGCGCGTATTCCCGCGGTGTCGCAGAAAAGAAATCGTCGCGTCCCAAGAGACGCGAGGTTGATTATCGTTCGTTCCAATCATCAATCGTTTTTCAGATATACTAAGTAAGTAGTTCGCTTTAGAGAGATACTTCACTCTCTCTTGAGAAAAGCCTATAGTGAAGAATTGCTTATTAAATTTGCACCTTTCACGACCACAGCCGTGTTATATTACGAAAGAATTATGAATAGGATAATAACTCCTGAATTTTTACGTGAGATTGTTTAGAGCCAATAACTTTCAACTCTATTCACATGTATATTGTGAATACAAATTAATCATATAATTAGTAGATTGAAAAAGTATATAATGCTTTCGTCAAAGCAATATTCAAAACATGTAATTGTCGCAAGAGAAACTTTAATCGACTGATTTTTAATTCAACAGTATAAAGAATAATATTATGACGTACATTTAAATATTTTCTTGACAAATATTTGTACATACTATATACATCTTATATGTCTGCAAAATATGAAGAAATGTGATGTACAACTGCAGGAATATATTTTTAGTGATCGCTCACAGAATTCCAAAAGAGATGACTAATGAGTTTACACCTTAATTTTACCGGATGCCGATGATGATTAACAGTTTCGAAATGGGCAAATAAGATGCGAGAGGACATACTTGTAAATTAGAGTTAATAATTTTAATTTGCATTTAAGGATTTTTACATGTTCACCTTCAAGAACAGTCCTCGTGGTCAACAACCGAGTTACTGTATAAATCGAGGAGAAAACAGAAAATGGTATTGCGAAAGATTAGCCGAGTTTATGACCTTAAATCGCTATAACTAAAAATGAATATACTTTCTGAGAATCGTTCGCTTCATGTTGTTTAATTTTAATACCAAAGAAATGAATCGAAACCGATAAAACGCGAAAGATTAATTAATCCTGATGTAAAGTGAAAATATTAAAGTTTCTAATCGTTCCAATATCGGAGCGATAATGTCTTTAATTTGAACACACTAACGATTAGTTAGATAGACATTTTTGACATTATTTAATTAATGAACATCATGCCATTATTTTTAAATATTTTTAAGCATGATAATTATATCATTATTATTAAACTGAAAATCAATTTAACTTGTCTCATAATATATAATAATCACTTACTAAATATATAAAATAAACAATATTTTATATTTGCATTAAAACCGGACCTTGTAAAAATTGTTATGTTAAATGTTTAACATATTCGTGTGTTAATTCAATATCATTGTGTTATTTGAATATTTTTTATTGTGTTAAATTAATATTTAATATTTCTTAGTCTAAATAACACAATTTATGAATAATAAACAAATAATATAAAAGTATATTGTAAAGCACAAGTTCTAAAATAAATTAATAAAATATATGTGAATTTAACATATTATAAATATTAAATTGTTTGTAATAACAAGGCTCAATAAGTTTTTAAAAACTAAAATATTAATTTTACGGAAAAATAAGGTATCTTTCATAATTCCCTTACACTTTATATCACAGTTACATTTTTTTTATTAATTCTTTTACATGATATTTGTGTCACTGTCTAACGTATTAATCTTGTGCTAAATTGACATAAAAGTTGAAATGAACGGAAAATATGTTAAATTTTTCATGTATGTTTTGATAAAATTGTGAGTATAATTATTATTATAAACATAGCAGTAATAATTATAAAAATAGAATTCCTAACGTCCATAGATGATTATTTCATCATATAGTTATAGTCACAAACACTGAACACTTTTCTCTCTCTCATAATCGGTGTGATAGAATAAGTTATAAATATTACAAAAAAGCATATATTATATGATAAAAAATTGTTTGTGCTTTTAATGCGTTGAATAAATAAAAACATATGGAATATAAATTTGTAGATAGAAATTCGCTGTAGTTATGGCAGGTACTATACATGACTCGTGACAGTTGCGTAAGTGCGCATCGCGGTCGAGCACTCGTCGAGTAACTAACAAATTTACATACACTTTAACGAGAGATTTTTTTCGAAGAGAGAGAGGGAGAGACGACATGTTGCATGGCTCGGCAGCGGTGAACCGGTGCAACGGATGTGTCGATGAACGCGCGGTGTCTTACAGTGTGTAATACCTACGTCGCGCTTATCTGTCGGGACGACAAAGCGCACTTACAGAGACCACCTATGCTTTACAATCTAGGACCCCCTCGTTAATCCGACGTCGCCGGAGGGCGATCAGATCGTGCCCTACGCTTTTACGGTACCGAGGTCAATGCACGGATGTCGTCGAGGCGTGTCGAAGCGTGGTCGAAGGAAGCGTAGTGAAACAATGGGTGAGATTCGTTAAAGTGTAGACGAAAATATTAAAGTTTGTGTTGGATATGATAACAAAGAGAAAATTAATTTAACATCGTAGACTGAATTCTAATTAAAAAGTTTCCACAAAAACCAGACAAGTGAATTTTTTCAATCTGGATTACCGGGTCAAATTGTTCTCTATCAGTAGCATCGCATTGTAAGTAATTTTATTTTAAGGATCAAATAAAAAATAGAAAATTCGAATTCATTAATTCAATTCGATTATCCTCGTCCATGGAAAATAATAAATTAAAAAACATAATAGAGAAACACCAGACAGAAGGAGCCAAGAAAGATCTAAATTTTCTACTGTTGATCTTACATGAATCTTTATTAGCGCACTGTTATAGAATTTTCTTTTAACTTGATTCAGTTCACATCGATAAAGCATAGTTTTCGCCAAATTGCGCCGAACTGTAAAGACACCGCATCGTTCTAACGCATTAGTTCTCCTTATCTCGATTAAGAGTCTAAGTGTCGCGTATTTCATAGCGCTCGCAGCGCGCGATAAGAGTCCGCGGTAGAAATAGACCACCTATGCGCGCGACGATACCGAGACCTCTCGTTACCCGGCCCGACGCCGCAGGACGATCTGATGTAAGCCGACGACCACTTCCTGCGCACCAACGAGACGTTCTCTCTTTCCTCGTTCAATCCCTCGGCCTCTACTTCTCTTTCCTTCGATCTTCCCGACACTTTCACGAGAGGCCTCACTTCCTCTCTTCCTCCACCTTCTATACCGTCTCTTTTTCGCGATCATATCCGCGGTGCAGCGCGATCTGTAGGTGGCTCCGTTGATCTCATGTTTCATATTTATATTCTCATCTGCATATTACGAGCGGGGTGTGCCTTAGAGGTGACGGCGGCTGGCTAGTTCGTGTTCCCGGACGCCTCGACGGCTGGAATGCGGTGGATTAGATTGCCTCGGCGAGTGCGGCAAACCTGCCTCCAACCTGGGGTTTGTACTTTTTTCTCGCGTTAAATCGACAGCGATTCCTCAACACTTCGATGAAAACGCTCACGCAGATGTATACATGTATATGCATGGCATCGCGGCCGTGTAAAACGAAACGAAAATAAGTCTTGTAAAAAAAGAACAACGATTTTGCTAAAATATCTAAAAATTTAGTTAGATACAAATCTAAAATTAATTTTGTTGCATTATCAAAATAATTATATAATATGCAAAGCTGCAAAAACCTTTGACAGTTTAACATCCAGATTGTCCTACATAATTATTTTGATGTCCAATAACATTATTTTTCAAATCTGTGTCTAGCTACATTTTTAGATACTTCAACAAGATAGTTCTTCCTGTATAAGATGAAAAATATTTGAATCTAAATATAAAGAAAATTAAATTGTTTGACATTTTTTATAAAGAAATTTATAATTGGGCCAATAGACTCATTCAGCTCTAAAAGATTAAAAGTAGACTTATTGTTAGTAGAAAAGTAATAAATAATGACTATACGGACCTTCAAATTTATTTTCTTTATATTTTTATAAATAATTTCCAATTATACATATATATATATATATAAATTTCTATTTTCAATAAGAAATCATAATAAGCACTTCTCAAACTATTTCATCATCTTACTTTTATCATGCGTTTTCAATTACGTTATCACATATTACAAGTAATCCCCCTATTTCATATTAATATCTTGCTGTATGTTAATCGCTGCTTATTACATTTGCAATTAAAGTTTGATATCAACGCCAGAATAACGTGACAGATTTCGATGGAGCGCAGAAAGTAAATCTTTCGACGAATATTGCAGAAATGTATAGATCTGCTTACCAAACGTGTATATCATACATTTTTTCGTGAAAATCTCATTCAGTGGCAATCAAGCAAAAGCCAGTATTACGGACTGGATTATGTATTCGTTTCGTGAGTTCTCGTATAGCGATCATTATCGCTCAAATGAACTTCGCTTCTTCGTCTTTGCGATTCCGTCCGTAGGCGTGCATTAGAATTAACCCGTTTACCATCGCCATCGTGAGATACTATGCATCCGTTTCCAATTAATGAACACTAAAGAAAGACATTCGTGCTACCGCTGACTGACTCGATAAACTTCACAGCTCTAAAGGAAATACACGCTTGGAAAAGTCGAGAGTCCATATGCTCGATACTTGCACATCTAATTATCGCGAACTCGCATGTAATCACATCGCGATTTACCGCAATAATTGCAACATTTGCGCTCTTTTAATCATTATTTTAGAAACTTATTTCTAGAAAAATTTGGACATGAACGTAATCTTTTTTTTTTTTAAAGAATTATTTTATGCTAAAAATAATATAATATTTAATTGAATCAAGTATAATTTAATAGTGATGAAAAATATTGCGAAGAACATTTGTTATAAACAATTTTTCACAAACTATTTGGAGATTTGGCACGCAATTGAAAAAAAATGTCTCAGTTTTGGGCTCGTAAATATTAATAAAGAATAAGAAAAAGAAATTCAATAGCAATTAAGAGAAAAAGAATTACATTGAATAAGAGACTTCGTCTTTAGGAAAATTGAGTATCTATCGATGCAGAGATGTGTATTTTCAGAATTTCATAATATCGACAATTAGGAAATTCAATTTTCCGTGGGGCAAAAATACTTTAATACTTTTGTAATCTCGATCATAGAGTTCAATTTTCTGCTGAATAATAACATGCAGTAATCGAAATTCGCTGTATGCGGTCTCTCTTCCGTGCTTACGAAATCGCGATGCAAAAACGTAGTTTCGATCGAATCCGTCGCTGATGCAACACGCAGTTTCTAGATGGGATTTTGCCGTTGAAAGAATTCTAAGAGTATCACGGCGAGCACGTGAATTAGGTACGCGCGCGACTATTACAGACCGCAGTTATTTTTCACGTAGACTCGTTGAGCTGGAATGAAACGTTAGCTCCTCCCGAGCAACCGACGATCGAATGATAGGTATAGTGTTACCTTCAAAGACGCAGCACTCTGTAAACTTTTGCAAAAATGCTCGTCGCTAAAAAGAATCTTCATAACGAGCAGTAAACTCGACTCGATCTTTAGAAGCAGCTCGCCGACGTGCTATCTCTGCTTATAATTTAGACCAGCGAGTTTAATCTTCATGGATGCATCTAATTCGAGTTTATTGCATTTTGACCAGCCTGATCTATTTCAAGTTCCATCTTTGAAACAATAAAATTGTAAATTTCGATATCGTTTCCCTACTTTAAAAATGACACAACTTATTATAAAAAATTTAATAAATTTCCCAGAGAAAATTATTTTTTGATTTGGCAGAAAATTAATGGAATAATTAAATTTATTAAATAATATCGATAAAAAGAATATATATAATATTTTAAGACGATTAAATGTTAATTTTAGTTATTTCCATTTCACAATCCTTAAAAAACCACTCTTTTTGAATTGTGGCAAATTTTAACAATCTGTTTTTAATTCCTTCTGTGTTATAACAATTTTTCATGAAATTAAATTAGTTCAATTGTAATAATTAGGTAATAATATTTACTTAACTCATTCATAGTAATAACTTGAACGTTTTTTAAATTGTGTTTTTTTGGAAACGTTTCTTATTTTAATCAATTAATTTCTAATGATCCAAAATGATCCTCTGATATGAAGTGAGTTAACTAGTTTTATTAACATTATTAAGAAAATATGTATTTAATATATTTTTCTTGTAAGAATTGCTTCGGAAATTTTTCCAAATAACTCTATAATTTGCTTTCACTTGCTTTATAGAAAATGATCACCTGAAACTTAGAAAGGTATATGTCGCAGCGTTTAAAAATGTCTTCCTTTCGCTACGCGTGAACAAAAATACGATGTGAATGTACTTGGAGATAGTACAGCGCGATTTAATCATCGTGGAAGTGAAAGATCGGACGAAAAGAATCGAAATGTCTCAACTCAATCTGGGGATCGTCCCATTTCCGCCATTCAACCCTTCTCGCGCGCATTGTCATCGGCAAAAGTTTCTCTCTCATTATTTCTGAAACAGCCGTTATTACACAAAGAATTATGGACAGGAAGAGATTGCGAGAGATTGATTGTCATCTCATAAATTGGTCTCTAATATGTGGCTGTCGATTTGTCGAAAGTCATTTCTTTTTTACTCATCATTAAAAAATGTAATAAAGCAATTTCTTACATTCCAAACTCTTTCTCTCTAAAAAAAAAAGTTTAGAATGTACAATATAATTTATAGAATTATCAGTAAAATAATTAGACAATAAATTGCAATAGTCAGATTCGTAATTGAAATAGAAAGACAAATGGTGCTTTAAGATTAGAGAGTGTAATACTTTAAAATCAGTGAATTTAAATGGCGAAGGAACGGAGCTGCTCCCTTTTATTCTCAGATAAGAATCAGATCAGATTAATTACTTGTAACTAACAAAGCAACTCGCCCACTCAAAACAATTTGTAACTGCTTCCTCAATACTTTCATCGAAGAATCGCCGGCGGGATGAACCGCTCATTAATTGCTCGAAATTGACGGGCAAGCTCGGGATAACATCGAGCCAATCTCCTGGAGCTGCCCTCGTCTCCGCCCAACTAGAAAGTGGCACCTCTCAAACTTTAATAAACGAGATGGGTTCTCTGATATCCACGAAACAGCCAGTTGCAACCGGGGAGGAAACGGGAAAGATCCTGAAGAAAAGGAGAATGAAACAAGTGTAAAAAAATTCAGAAGAACAGGAAACCCTCTTAACCCTTAACCTTAATCGACAAAAAGACGATGAAATCGATCGCCGATTTAAATAGCTGTTCTGAGATAACATATAGCTATGTGTGTGTATAATAGAAATCAAGACTGAAGACTTAAAATTAAATTGAGATTAATCTTCTCATGCTGTAAAATATCTGAATTTCTGACATAACTAACACATTAAATTGAAGGATTTCTCACGATTACCAAATAAGTATTCTTCTTTAATCTGAATTATATGGCGCTATAAATCGTTCTCTATCAATAGCGTCACATATTATGAACAATGCTATTTCAATAAGAATGAAATGTAAGACAGGAAATATATAAAAGGAAATATATATGATTTTGACATTTGCAAACATTAATAGCAATTTAAAATTTTGTAAATAAAAAAAGTAAAATAATTCTTATTTTATACTTTGAAAATATACTCTCTTCTTCACCTTTATCATTATTAGATAATATTATAAAAAAATTAATACAAAATATTACGAAATATCAATAATATAATTACACAAAAACCTAACAAATCTAAAGTTTATTTATTTTTCTTAATTGGTCCTCAAAATCTAAGCTTAAAACTTTATTCTATACCTGTACATACAATTTTACTCTACTTTCAATCAATTGAGATAAAGATATTATATGCAATATCCAAGATAATCCCAATTAAAAAATTTTAACAAGTACAATCGAAAATGTACGAAGTACTGGAAAATTTCGAAGGAAAGACGAGCCATCGGAAAAATTGTCGCTTCTTTATCAATGTTAAAACTCGCACTTATAAGCGTGCACTAACGCTCGAACGTATTCATGCATATGTATCGCGTACTTTTGCTACCATGGCGCGCGTGTTTATCAAGCTGCACTTCTTGCCAAGCAAGAACAACCATACAAGTGTCCCGGCGTGCAACTAACGACGGTATCATTAATATAACTTTGCCTGAGCTTAGGACGCAACCGCGTACGAATCGCGTACGCAACGGACTACGACTGCAAGCGGAAGAGTGATGTATCGCGCGGCGCGACTCTCGCGCGGTCTTCGCCGAGCGTCACAATGCACCTCGGCGGATGGGGACATTAATCCTTTGGGTTTTAACGTCCGCTTTCTGCAAGAGTTCTCCGACGGTAGGCGGTAGCAACACGAACTGCCCTCCAGAGTCCTAACGTTGGTAGAATCCCCTTGGCGTAAGAGGATACTTGGGAGGATGGCTGGTTGCCGGATAACACTTTAAGCCTGGTGGACGGCTCGAAAAAGCTACTATTACTCACAGAGAGGTCCTCATTATCCTCGCGCGGACTCGCACCGTGATAAGCACATTTGATCTCCTTGCTGGGCTTAACCTGCCTAGTTTCAAGACGAGCTTAATTACGTAGCGAAAGTACACGTTAACAACGCGCGAATGCGAGGAATCCATAATTTCGAGGCGAGACAGATCGCAGGCTATAGATGTTAAGAATTATAAACTATCAATGCTTTATAATATTCAATTAAAAAGTTGTAATTTTTCAAAATGTCTTCGTATTTTTTTAGGATACTGAAAAAATTAAATAAAATTACATGTACAATTACTTTTTTGTTATAGAAGTATAGAAACAGACACATAGTGACAATAATAGAGTGATAAAACTATACACAATATATGTAGAATTAATATGTAGAATTAATAATATACAATAGCGAAAATAATATTATAGTAATCAATTATATAATTACAGTATAATATTAATTATAATTACGATAGCACATGTAATTATAATTATTGACAAATATCAAAAATTTTTCTCTCAATGCATGCTCTTGTAAAATAAAATTAGACGTGAAAATCAAACAAACATTACATTTGAAAGCTATGTAATCTTAATCTTTGATTCTAACTCTTCTAGTCTTCACAAATTCATGTATCCAACGCACAAATCAGGTTACGCTACTCCAAAGACGAGATCCTGACATTATCTGAAATCGGCGGGCTGCAACGCACTGCAGCGGCCCGAATATTTATTTCGCGAGCGAACGGATTTAATCTTCGATGAGACACGAGTCGCTAGGCCCAACAGGGAAAGACACCTGACACCGAATTGAGGAGGGAATCTTTAGATATACTCGTAAGATAAACTTTGTCAACCTTTCGACACGACATCGAGCGTGAAACGGCCGTGGTTGCATCTTCCTCCGAAGATGCACTTAGATGCACTCGCCTTTTGACAGCATCGGCTTGTTTGATTCGAAAGTTACACGTAAAAAACAAGTAGTCCTATAGAGCGGCTCGTTTTAGACATACAAAAAGAATCAAGAGTGTAGTGTTTAGGCGGGGCTTAATCTAATCAGTGTCAAAGCTCTGATGGGATTTCTTGTTTTGGTTCTCTTCAGTGTCGCATAAGATAGGAAATTTACATGACTATTCGGCGCTATTAGCATCTCGACGCGATACTACTGCCATTTAAAATTGATTCTTTATATCTTCGCTAGAAATTGCATATCATAGAAAGTTCCCTCTCTCGCACTCTAAAAATAAACTTAATTGATTTTGTTTGTGAATGTTCAAAGAATCGTTAATTGGGTAGGAAAGAGTAAGTTATTTAGAAAATTATGAAAATGCAAATGAGAGAATTTCTTCCTTTTTCCTCAAATCTTTCTCCAATTTCACCAACATATACATATACTATTCAAATAAATATCCTTATAACAAGCGATATATCCAAATAAAACCTAATTCAGTAAACGTAATAAAAATCCTACTTTATTATGCAATACAATTAATATAGATACGAGTTACAATAAGTATACAGATTTCAATATGTACGAGCTCCGCGTGTCATAATAATAATCCTATTATACATCGTTGCGTATAACTACATTGTTTGCTATTATTAAGCCTGAGTAAAACAATGTTTCCTTACTAGCAATAGCATGCTAGTCTTCTAGCGAATTAAAAACTAGTAAGTAAAAACTATAATTTGTGAAATGCTTTTATTCACTTTTAACCGAGATTACGTTTATTTTAAATATACAGATTAAAGGTATATATATGAATACATGTTTTTAATCTATTTTATATTTTATTTAGTTCCTAGTTTTTTTAGTTTGCTAGGAGCTAACACTCTGATTACTAGTAAAAAAGCATCATGTAAATCAGATCTTATACTTATTACAAAACATTCTCGTAATCATCGTGAAGGTAATATCGAAAGAGAAGCAAGACTATGACCCTCGATTAAGAACGCTCGAGGTACGCAGGAAGGAAGATATCTGCCGCATCTAACCTAAGATGATCGAGTTCATTGTTGGGCCTAACTCTCGATAGAGTCTTTGTCCTTCTCCACTCCTCCCGCCTCGCGCTCACGGCTATTGTTCGGAATCAGGATAATTAGCGGACCTTGGGATAACGTCTTCGAGCGCCGACCAAGCCGATTCGTGTTTCATATTGGTCTACGATTCCTCGACGCAAAGCGTTTAAAGATTTCAAATGTAAGATTAGAGTGGCTCTAGCTTCAATCAGCTAATAACAAATTGAACATCACATCAACAAAATATTGGTCGATATCGACGAGTTCCGAAGGTCAAAACTTATCGCATCTTTTTTTCTATAAGTCTTATGATAAATTCATCCAAGTTACTTTTATAAAAAATAAATTGGATAAATTTAATCACAAGAAAAACTTGTGGAAAAAAGATATCTCTCACTTGTTGATATGAAATTAAATATCGAGTCAAAATTCTGAAAAAGTAAAACTTGAACAATATATACATAACTTATATATGTATATAAACATAACTAATACGAATACGAAGCCTATAACAGTCTAGCTTGGATCTTAGTTACTTATATATAATTTCGCGTGAATTTATATACTAATATGTATAGTCTTTCCAAACTGCGCGCCGAACAATTGTCGATCTTGAAACGCAACTCTAATAAACTACCGTAGTACTATCACAAATTAAATTGATTAACAATTTAATAATTAATTGATGCTCTTTTTTAGCATCTTATATCGATATTAAACTATATTAAAATCTGAAAATACTAAATCTGGAAATAATTCTTCTTATTGCAAAAAATATTACATATATATATATTATACATATATATAATATTTAAGAATAATTTCACGAAAAGTTTTGCTAAAGTACCTAAAAATTTAGCTAGATACAGATTAGAAAATAATTATGTTGAATTAGTCAAAATAATTATATACGAATAGGTAAGTCACTCTAGCTGATTGCTAGAATGTCAAAACCTTTTGTAGCATATTGTTCATCATGCTTGAGTTTTCTACATAATTATTTGATGACCCAACAAAATTATTTTCACATCTGTATCTAGCTAAATTTTTAGATATTTCAGCAAAGTCGTTCTTTCCGTGTGTATCTTGCAATTAGAAGAAAATTGCAATTGTTGGAAGAAAAAAACATAATAATTTCGTATTGCGCGCAATTTCCCGAAAAGATGTCAAAAGTATTCTAATTTCGAAGTAATTCAGGATCAACAGAGCCGCATATTTCTAGAGGGCTATGATTACATCTCAAGACGACGAAAGCCAGCCGAGGAATTAGCTTGGCAGGAGGAAGTATGCCTTCGCGTGAAACGTGACCACCCGGAGCAATCCCGCTGCAGTGCAAAGCTTCTGCACCATCGAGGACGCGTTGCAGCGAATGTCTGCTATATCTGCTCACATGTACATGACGCGCATCACGAGACGAGACGAGACGAAACGAGGTGCATCTCCATAATAATTCGTTTCTCGGAAGAGAGACGAGCAACTTCGCAATTAGACCCAACCTTGAAGCCGGACGATAGTCCCCCGAGTTTGGTAATTTTGTATTGGCGCAAAGTCATCACGCAAGGAGAGTAATCACGAAAATTGCCAGAATTTCCTGAAAAAGCTGTTATGCGACACCATAGGTAAACGAAGCAAACAACCCGCTTGATTATCAATCGATTACGAAATATGACGTCGTAAATCACATCTTAAAAGAAAGGATAATTCTCTGCTTAATCATCCTCGCGAGAAATTGATTTAGTAGCTGCGGTAACTTAGCGAACGTACCACAAATTACAACACGGCGAAAGAGATATTATCTCTTGAAAGAATTTTTTATGTATATAGACTGTGTGTTGCAACTTCAATCAGACCACATTAAATTTCGAGCACAAAAAAAGAATTGTTGGAAAAATAAAAGTATTTAAAATAAAAAGACAATTTAATCGTATATTATTGTCGAAAATAAGAAATACTTCAAAAAATTTTTTAATCTTGTTACTATATATGTATCAATATGCAGAGTATTTTTTTGCTTAAAAGAATATAAAATTGATTAAATTTAATAATAAAATATAATAATTATTTAAAAAATATAATTAGTTTGAGATATATAAAAGTTGATACTGCGGGAATTCGAAATTGTTTAGTTTTTCCTAGTATATTCCAATTTATTGCACGATTCGAGATGAAACACGCTGTAATAGCACCAGCAACGTGACTGGTCCGCACAAAATTCAAGCTGTCGAGAAAATTACGGAGCTTCGATTTCTACGCCAGTTTTTCATGTTGATTGATTCTCGAAATTTGCTTATTCGTCGGTGTCATTCGCCGTTCGTTCCGAAAATGAATGGCGAACTTTGATGGAGGTCCGGGCGGTATCGCGTTGCGCGATTTATTACAACGTCCCATAGCAAGTGCATCTTCGCCGGCGGGAACACGCAATACTCTTGATTAGTTAATCGAAACGGGCGCCGCATCCTCTCTCGCGCGAGCCATACAAAGAAGTCGCGACTGTGTACGTCGCGGGTCATTAATCAATGCCACGAAAGGATATCCGAGCGTATCACTGATTGCCGCGCGGATAAGCTCATCCCTTTAACCCCAAGAAGAAAAACGGGATCCTAATGGACAAGCGAATTTAATGAACCGTCGTAAAAGGCCATCCAAACGTTCGTTCCCGCGTAAGCTGCCGTAATTACACACAGCTCATTCTCAAGAAAAATTGAAAATTCCTCCGTTCTTTCTTGATAATAATACAATAATTGTATATAATTATATATATGTATACTACCAAATTATAACATCATGTCGCTCTTACTACAAAAATGATACGATTCGAAAAACATCATCTTCGAGTTAGTATACCATAAATGAATTAGGTAAACACCTTATCATTCATCAAAAGTGAATCAACTTAATAAAAAAAATCGTAAAAATAATCCCAATTTAAAAAAATTTTAATTTTTAAGAGTTACGAAACGGAAATAACAAAAACATTTAACCATGTTAAAAATATTCTTTTCATCGATAATTTGATTTAGTCAATAATTTTCAAGTTGAAAAATAATTTATTCCCTTTTTTCTCTAAAAGACTTAACTTTCTAAATTACGTACTTTTGAAATAAGAAAACAATGTGATTTTTGTATATCTCAAATTATTAAATTTTGTCTCTAATAATTAATCTTTATCTAATATATAATTAATTAATTAATTAATTTTTAATTAATTTCAATATTATCAGTCAAGAATAAGAAACTCGGAGACGTTATTCTTATAGAGGAATGTCTAATGGTTCTCCACAGTTCTGTAAATCAGAAAAAAGAATCGCGTTCGAGTTAACGGATCTCGTTGCACGCCATTCGCTTTTCGCAAGAAACTCTTGGCGAAAGGATGAATTCCTATCGTACACCGAGGGCTTAGATTGCTAAGCACAACGTTCTGTTACTGCAACGAATACAAATCGCATCATACTGCTCGCCTTCGTAATGCCTATGCAACGCATAGTAGACACGTACTTCTAACACCGATGCACACCGTCACAATTCCTCAGCTCAATAAAGACTAAACGCAAAACAATACAAGAAGCTCGCGGAAGCATTCGTCTCTATTATTATTTTACCGTCTGGTAGAATATCTCCAGTCAACAGACTATCATTACGTACACGCATACATTTGCATAGTTGCGTTTTAAACTGCACACCCGATACTACCGGTTAATTTAAGACTTACGAATATTATCCTGCTAATATAATCTGTTCTCGTTTGTAAATGTATTGCAAAAGATAAGCAATTTTTCTTGGCCAAATGTAAGGGATGACAGTTCCTTATAAATTGATTCTCACGCTACAGAAAGTATCACGATTAATTAATCACTGCATCAAATACGTCGTTAGCATTGCTGCTGTAATAAACATTTAAATTAAATCAGACTCAAGAGAGAATAGAAGATCATTTTTCTAAATATTTCCACATAATAAAAGATCTAATATATCACTCTATTACAATATAAAAAAAATAATCTAATACAACTAATTAATTTCTTTCTCATGACGCAAACCGATGATCCGCGATACGAGGATCACCGTATACACAGTACATTCATTGTGCACGCTAATGGGGTTATTGTTATTAATAATTTTCGTCCGTGCTCTTTCGCTCCCACGAAAGAGGCTCTCCCGTGCGCGATGATCCCGGGATCGTGATAAAAGTATGCAAGCCGTGCATGGAATCGGATTGAATTGTTTCTGGATCATTAATTGCCGCTTCGACGTAGGAATGCCGCCGACTATACAGGAGGGATCATTATTGCGCCACCATCTGGAACATCAGTATGATGATCTAGTCCTCGATCGAGTTTGCTAAATTATTAATTACAATGTCGATCGCGACTTGCCGATTAAACCACTTTCACGATAATTGAATCGCGTTTATGAGTCAACGAGTAAAATCTGTGAATTCTTTGATTTATAAGAAGTCAAACGCACCGATGATGCAAATCTTAAAATATTTAAAAAAAAAAAGAAGCATTTTTATAATGATGCAAATTATAGTAACTGCCGAAAATGTTCAACGTATAATTTTATGATAACTTTTGTCAATTTTTTATCCGTTTTTTAGTTTATACACAATATATTGTATAGATTAATTCATATTATTAGTTTATTTATACTATAAGTTAATATCCTTGTTACAATCAACTTAAAAATACAATATTTTAAATATTAAAGTATATTAAAGCATTTCTTGTTTTAGGAAAACGTGATGCCTTATCGAGTAATCAAGTATAATCTCCAGTTTTCTAACGATTATGTGATTGCCACCTCGCAGCGAGAAAATCACATCGTTGTAATCAAAACTACAATTTTCCATCCATACTATCGACGTCGGCGCTTACACTTATATACTATTGAATATCAAGATAATTAACTCTTTCGTCTACCCGTGGAGTGGATTTTTTTTCTTTATTGCTTACTTCATTCACGCCACATTTTCCAAGATGTATCTACTCGTAATTTACGAGTTGCATGAAAGTCCGGTGAAGCGACTCTTTATCCCAACAAGAAATCTGTATTGTGGAACTAAACTTTCTTCGAAGACTATGCCGAGTACCCAGTTCTCTCTTGAACTACTGTAGATTACGCTTCAAGAAATCATCTCTTTAATCTGAGAAGAGTATTGTTATGAGCTCCAACTAGATAAACAGCTGGCTTTATCGCCTATCGCAACCTATTTGTTAAGCTATAATGGCGGGAGAAAGAGGAAGAAAGCGTGAGAGGTGATTCGTATACACCTTCGGACATTCTCCGTCGTAAAAGCTTGACGAATGGCACAGGCAGGAAGAAAAAAGTAATTCTGACATGAGTTGACCTCGAGATTTATCAGATTGACAAGAATGAATCAAATTCAACGGCGAATTCACGGTTCGCTGAAATCTATTTCAGCAAAAAATATTCTAATATCTTTTTTACTTATGTTTTATTATTTATCTTTAATTTAATATATTGTGTGTCTTTGTTTCTTTGAAGTATTGTTTTTATTTTGGCTCGTTGCCCATTACACTAATTTAATTTTTATATATTATTGTCGAGCTTTCTCTCAATATTATTAATTCTAATATCTATTATGCTTTTAAAAACCTTCCCAAAAAAATCAATAAATAATCTAAAAATATATAAATATTTTACATACAATCCGACAAAATATCCTCCTGAAAATTAAATATCTGTTAAAATTTAATCTAACAATAATTACATTGTTAATTAAAAGTTTTATGTCAATGATTTAATTTAATTTAATTCGATTTAAATAAAATTTTATCTCGATTCAAATTCGATTTAATTCGTCGAAAAACTTTAATAATTCGCACATTTCTAACAACTTAATTTTTTATTCTTAATTTTTTCACATAAATATTTTTCTATAATAACACAATTGTGTTTGTACAAGAGTATATATAATTTGTTTTTTCATAATTACACAATTGTGTTTGTACAAGTAATTTGTATCCCTCGTGAATGTATACTCACACAGTAAAATGTTTACTAATTTATTTGTTTACGAGACAGGCATAATCCATTAGACATGAAAGGTTTAAAAGTCTTTTATGCTGAGAAGCGAAACGAGTCATTGAGACGCGTCCTCGCCCTCGTTTTCGCCATATTTGTATAGAAAAATTTACATATTTCAAGCCGATACTTTGGTTACATAATCCGCGACGACACGGTATTATCGAGGCTAGTTAGAACAGAAGTGCCGACGACGAGCTCGACAAGTAAAAAAGATACACTGTTATCGCGACTCAAAGGAGAAGTCACATGTTGAAGGAAAAAACGTTTCTCGAAACGGGGACACTGACACAATGGACCAAAGGGAGGCACGCTTTCGGCTGCATTGTGGATAACGATGAAAACAGTTTTTTCCGGATATGGGTGCCACTTCCCTTCCCTATCCAGGACGCACTTCCAAAGACGAGGTCATCAGAAATTGGATTGGCGGCGCGTGTAAAAGATTATTTAAAGTAGTTCTCTTGTAAAACGAAAAACCATTATCCACAATAATCCTTACTCGATAACGTCATTTGCAGTAGAAAATGCTTTTAAATGTAAATTTGTAAAACAATTATATTAGAGACGTACATATATATCATATTAATACAAATAATAATTATTATACATATATGACCATGTTAATATAATAATAATGACTTCTGTTCCTGGAATGATAATTCTTACATATTTTTAACTGAAAAAAAAACTTATATCGTTAAAGAAATTTCGAAAAAATATTTCTATGAGTATCAAATTACTATATTATGTCATAATGGCGTCCGTCGTTCGTAAAATTAGAACACGCAGATGGTAACTATCGAATGATGACAACTCTTAATTAATTACCCATGACTGGTTTCAAATTATATAATCAGTAAATTCAGGATAAATCGTATAACTTTTAGCTGCGATGTAAAAAGCAATAAAAAAAACATCGATCCTTGAATCTCCCGTGATGAAAATCGTGTACCGGATGTGGACACGGGTGCGACTTCCCGTTAGTTAAGTATGTATTTAATTCGTCAAAGTCAAAAGTTTCCGCCATTAACGGCAAGGTCGTTTCAATTTAGCCAAATATTTGAAAGAAGAGTTGCACGATGATCGCACGTAGCTGAACAAACAAAACAGCGTTAAAATAAAGAAAAGAGGGTCCTCCGTAAAACCGCAAACGCGAGTCAAAATGTGCAGAGTTTTGCACACAATTTGCCATTCTATTAGCAAAGAGACGACGTTGACAACTTGTAGCACAAGAGATTGCGAAAGCACCTTCAGTTTTCGACTCGCCCTCGCAATTACATCGCGGCCGCGCGCATCGTTTGACTCTCGGTATGAGTAATAAGTCGGTAATATTATAGGTAATGAGCACGTGGTGTAACAAGCGAGCTCGCGTCTCGCAACACATCGCAATTTGTATCTATCCTCCCCTCCTGTAACGCGAGAGAGCGATTAGAGTAAATCCATTTGGCGTGCGGATTTGTGCTCTACACGCGCATTGATTGCCCACCGCGGCGTAAATTATCATCATCCGTTTATTTACAATGCTACATACCACGAAAGTCCGGGTGATTAATGCGGACGATGATTTGCGTGAGAGAAGTAAACGAGCGCTACTCTTCGCTGAGCGAAATTTCGCGTCCGAAGATGCACGGACAGTTTATGGCTGTGCACACAAAATCAACCCGTGAGAACATCCATAGAATCGATCATAAACAGTTAGATAATTGGTACATTTAGCCGCAGAGGGAATTTTCTATGGATAATAAAAGACTAGAAATGTAAGTGATGAAAGCAATTGTTAGCAAAAGAAATGTCATCACAAATAAATTACGATGATGACGAACAGTATAAAGAAATGATATTTCAAACAGATCTCTTATTTTTGTAAGATATTTTAGTTGACATTAAATTCATCGTACATGCAATCTTTATCATTAAAAAATCAAATTAATTAAATTAAATATAAAAATCTTAAAAAAGATTGGACAATATAAAATTATACTGCAAAACATTTCGTGTAAAATCACAAACTATAGCGGGCAATTTTAAATCCTGCAATCTACAAAAATTAAAAATTGTTTAATTTTTACACGTATTATTTGTATATATAATTTTACATATCTTTTACAATAAATTTTGAACCAAGATCAACATAAAACAATAAAATTGATAACGTTTGAAGCGAATATTTTAATTAACGAGTTCCATTCAATATCAAAGCATATCGGAACGAATCAGGCGAACGTTTTTCAGTGAACGCGGAATAGAAAACGCGCTGCAAGAGTTAGAACCAGTTTGCCGATTATCTGTACGTGCATGCAGTATCCGGTAAGGTGCTATTCATAATATTCCATCATCTGGAAATGCCTCATCTATTCCCGTCTTCCCTCAGGCGTCTCCATTATCCTTAATTATCCGTACCTAGCGACCGTGCAACAAAAGTCTGAGAGCGTTGCTTTTCCGAGCCCTTCCTCGAGAGCCCTTCTCTACCCGTCTCTCTCGTCCGGACTTCTCTCAAGCGTGCTAACGCTAGTTCTCTAATCGCCAATAAATCCCATGGCCGAGAACCCGACACGCTCGTTCCTTACCGCTTATCGATTTTCTAACCCTCGCCGCGGCGATCCTAAATCGTATTTCCGTCGTCATAATTAGTATCTTCTCCTCGCGGACGTGTAATTAGAAAGTTTTCTCGTCTGATACAATACGATCTCGTAAAGTCGCGGATATACAGTACCGATATATTTCGTTTATTGTGTTCGCCCGTGCACTTCCGGTTGCCCAGAGAAGATACGTGCGATTGGATACGCGTAATAAGTGTCTACTATCTAAATTACGTCTCTTCACTTGCGAGTGTCGTTATTAGTGAATTGAATACCGTATAATACCTCAAACAAAAAAATCTATATATGTATATATGCAAAGGTTACTATATATACTTAAAAATATGAAAAAAAATAGATATTGATACGACAAATTGGAACTCCTAGATTCTTTAGCTCCTTTGACTATACAAGTTTAACATTTTTAAATGTGCTAAAACAGCACGATATTTGCAAGCTCTATAAAATCGAAGAAGAAAAGTGGATCTATTTAATTGTGCAAAAGAAGTTAAATCTTGTTGTAGAAAAAAGTGGAAAAAATTAATACTTTCAAACCTAATTTTAATGGCAATTCAAGAGCACTTTTAAAAGAGTAATTTATACAAAAAAATTATTTTTTACAAAATTTATATTATTTTTCCAACATGCACATTATTATTTATGCAAACATTGTACCGTATAGTAATCTCTAGGTACTTTCTTTCTCATATACGACTATATGTATATTATTTAAAATTAGCAATGCAAGAAAATTACTAAAATGACAATCACTAGCAAATGATTACTAGTTCCAATAAATAGCTTTCATTTAGAAGTTCAATTTACTGCATTGTAATCATACAAAATCTGACAGTATGTAGACTCAAACATTGAGTTGCATTTGTTTCGGAAATATTTACTTATGTAATATTGCGTGCGAATGTTTGTGATTGCAAATAGAAAAGATGCAGCGTTCCTTTTCACACGGGTCATACGTGTACCTATCTTATCGCAATTTTCCTTCCAATCTTGGCATACGGCCTCGTGCGTCTCTCAAGCGAGTTACTATTAGTTCCCCCCGCTCTTGAAGGCCAATAAATCTAAATGCTAGATCAAGCGAGAGCGAGAGAGTGCAGCCGTTCGCTCGCTTACAGCAGTTCCTTCTTCGCGATATCTCCCTCTTCCTCTCTTTTTCTCTCGTATCGTAACAAGCTCCCATGTAGCAACGTTTATTTTCTAGGAGCGGCCATCCGTTTCAACCGCGCGGCCACGAGCCGCACCGCGAATTACGGTGCGAAACTGAGTACGGTGTGTCCAGTCGCATAAGACACGGACCGACATCACTCGCGGGTCAAAGGTGGAGCGAGCATACGTGCACTTGCATCGCTTGCATCTCTGCAGAGTCCATGGAGGCTGGCAGAATTTATTTCAAGATGCTACATTCCGAAACAACTTTTACTTTGAGCGCATCTTCTGAAAAAAATGTAGCTGCAATTTTATGCACGATTCCTCGTGTCAGTATAACTCCTTGATCTTCATTATAAAAGATTAGATTTAATTCTATCTCGTTCGAAAATCATTAGAAATGTTATATTTTGCATTACTGAAAGATTGTCGAATGCTTCCGAGCAAAATATTCTATATCGAAGTCCATCGTCAGATTCAGGGTGTTGTAACGCAAGTAAAACACATATTTCTCACATATGTAGATCCGACCCTGAGTGCATCGTAGATGGAGTTCGTCGACAATGTTTATAGGTGTGTACCGGGAGTTTAAACCGCGCCGTACGAACAGGAATGTTCCGCGAAAGAAATGACTCTTTCGTGCATTGCGTCGCGTGCACCAACATAGCACACTGTGCGCAGAATGTAACATGGGGGTATTATCGTGAAAGTGCACGCGGGACACGTATGTTAACGTGTGTTACAGCGAGGCAATAGGTTTGCAACGCCAATAATGCCTCGGTGCATTGATAATAATTAACAAGAGAAAGAGAGAGAAGAGAATGCGTAATTATCTTCTTCCTTTGTGCTGACTCGAGAACTTTCACGTAAATTCCACCATTAGCAAGATTAGTACGTAATAGATATACGTAAAAAGTCTCAATTTCCTTTTTATTGATATTTCGATTATTATTTAAGAATAGTATTGAAAGTGAGTGGGATTATATCAGTCTTTAAATGTGATACTTAAATAAAAATGTACGATGTATAAAATTATACGTCGTAATGACAATCTTCCTTATAAGAATCGTAGTAAATATGATATATATAC
Source organism: Cyphomyrmex costatus (assembly GCF_001594065.2). Classification (NCBI taxonomy): domain Eukaryota; kingdom Metazoa; phylum Arthropoda; class Insecta; order Hymenoptera; family Formicidae; genus Cyphomyrmex; species Cyphomyrmex costatus. The sequence goes on from NW_017275705.1 coordinate 74,917, forward strand.
ATATACATATATACGCAATTTTTATTCCTATTTTAAGGTAGTAAAGTTAGCACGACATTCTATTAATGTAAAAATAAATAATGACAGTACAAACATAGCATTTTCCATAGTTCTACAGTTTCTTATAAAAGTAAAAAAAATGAGTACCACATTCTTATAATATTAAAAAAACAAAATTGAAAGAATTACTACCGAAACTCTCTCTCTCTCTCTCTCTCTCTCTCTCTCTCTCTCTCTCTC